>NC_065526.1:16564797-16576718 GCF_006386435.1 Epinephelus moara | reverse complement strand
ACATACTATACTATGACATTTTTTCATGATTTTAGAGGACAGACTACACTTTGACTTTTTTTCATGATTTTCGCCACACACACTATTCTATGACTTTTTTCGGTGCGTTTCTTCCAACATACTATACTATGACTTTTTTAGTGAGATTTCCACAACATACTATAGTATAATTTTTTTAGTGAAATTTTTTTGTCATACTATACTATTACTTTTTTAAGTGAGATTTTTACGTCATACCTTACTATATTCGTGACATGGACTACCGTTTTGAAGCCTCAAGTTTTTCAGAGCCTCAGGTTAACATATTTGGACAAGAGGGTAGAGTTGTGGAGGAGTGACGGTGTATGTGGCTGAGAGCCCAAGGACACCGCCATGGTAGGCACTTGTCAATCATAAGGTTGCTTCACCCTAGACCATATGCTGCTTTGTTGTCTATTTTACTCTACACAAGACAATAATTTACAAAATGAACATCATGTACTATTAAATAAGACCACAAACTTTTTAGTAAAATGTTTATTCAGGTAATAAGTCAACACTTTGTCACCTTGTCACATTTCGACATTTGGTCACGGACTTCCCACACTGACATATGACGTGTAAGGTACCCTGGGTGCGTTGGTTGTTGATGTCCTGGGACGCCGTGTCAACTTCTGCCTGTTACATGCATTGTCTGATTCAAAATACACTTCTGTTTTCACAGGAAATGTACACTTTCCATACAGTCTCTTTCAAAATAAACACACTACATTGGTACAACACCACTTCTTTTTTTCTTTGATCAACACAGGCATGTGGTTACATTTAGCCAGCACATGCACATGGCTGGGTTTAGGTAAAAGAACAGGGTTTGGCTTTACAATCGAACACTGGTCTCCCTGGTGGAGGTTGGTGGTTGTTGGACCCATCCACCACCCCTCCATATTATGCCAATGTGAAAGGACAGGCTCCTACCAGTGGGGGCATGTTCCGGGCACGTCCAATTGGTAGGAGGCCCCGGGGAAGACCGAGAACACACTGTAGGGATTACATACCTGAACCGGCCTGGAAACACCTTCACGTCCCCCAGGAGGAGCTGGAAAGTGTTGCTGGGGAGAGGG
Source organism: Epinephelus moara (assembly GCF_006386435.1). Taxonomy (NCBI): domain Eukaryota; kingdom Metazoa; phylum Chordata; class Actinopteri; order Perciformes; family Serranidae; genus Epinephelus; species Epinephelus moara. The sequence goes on along the minus strand of NC_065526.1, from coordinate 16,575,618 downwards.
ACATCTGAGGTGCTTTGCTCAGCCTGCTGCCCCCATGACCTGGCCCCGGAGCTGTACTTTGTGTTTAGTGCTTTTGCAAACGTCTGCATGCTAACATGCTAAACAGGCTGAGTCCACAATAATTCCCCTGTTCCCTCAATCAGTACTCCCTGTATAAAATAAAGACTTCACTCCATAGTGAGCAATAAACTGAGATTGTGGACACAGATCATTATTATTTTGGTAGTGTCACTCGCCTGTTGATTTAACAGCTATGAAATGCAGAGCTTTGCATTGTGGGATTGTTAGCAGAAAGTAGTGTACATGCATTGGACACGGTCAAAGCACCGCTGTGCCTCAGTTCAGCCTCACAGAGCTGCCAGCATGACTGCAGACTCTTAGTACTGTTAAAATCTAGATGTCAGGCATTTTAGTCCAATGCCTACAAAGTATTTTAGAGTCATAATTTGGCACAAACAATGCTGCTTTTAAAGTGTTCGTCAAGCTGAAATATTGCGGTTCATTGTTTTTTTCTTTAGCTTCAAAGAGTGCAGCAGAAGAAAGCTGTGCTCCCGACTGCTAGATAATGAGCTGCTATCTGTTAGCTGGAAGAGAGCAGCCTGGCCGGACCAGAGCATCGGTCTGCAGAGAATCGGCGTCTCATCCAGTCAAACAGTAGCATAAGGTTTTGTAAGGTACATCCTGAATTCCTCCAGGTTTAATGTCTCCATCAAAAGAAGATCAAAAGGAAGGGATTAGAGCAACATAACAGAGGTAAGTGTGGAGAGGAGTCTTCACTAAACTCCAGAGCGCTTTTGATACCGCTCATCCCTGCCAAACCGTAGCCATGGCAACAGTGGAGAGGGAAGTGTGCGGCATTGATAAGAGTGCGACAGGGGATGAAGGGGTTGACAGATCATTTTGGAGAAGTCTGACCCTTCTGCAGAAGGACCGCCGTCTTGTCTGGGAAATTAATACCATACGCAGATGGTGTGTAGAGATTGACAGTCTCGGACCCAGTTCTCTCTGTGGTAGCAATTTAACACATATCATACTACAAAGTGTTAACTTCAGACACTAGTGAGGGTATTTTCACACTGAAAATGTCTGTGACTGGGTCTCTTCTTCAAGTCCTTTAGGATTTATCTGCTGTGCCAAGCTTACTCTGCACCACATTGTTAGGGAAATATGCACAAAACTCCACTACCATGCCTGTAGCTGGGCTTTAGCACGGTGCTACAGTAACGGATGTCATGCAGAAATTCGACATCAAGGGCTCCAGTTTAAAAAAGACAGGATCACCTAAGGTGTCAAATTAAATATCGACACTGTTGCTCTTCCCTAATTTGTTAAAACTGCTCTTCTTGCATGTAGGGTTTTGTGTAAACAAGACAAGGAAGAAAAAAAGACTTACTAGCTATAGAAAACCACTGGGAACGCTTCATTTCCTCTCTGAGCACACGGAGAGAGAGAAAGAGGAAGAGGAAGAGCAGTGTACAGTAGAAGGGCCTCCAGCCTGCCTCAGGGGCAGCACGCCGGATACAGCGTATGATTTCACAAACAACGTTAGTTTTTGCACCACTGATTCAGGCAGAGTGTACTTAATTAGTAAAAATGGACACTAATTGAGCCCCAGCTGTATGTGGAGGAGAGAAAAAAAAGTGAATCTCTAAGCACACACCAACCCAAGAGCTCCAAGTCTCTCTGATCCTCTTCTCGCCCCTGAGCTCCGTCTGTTCACTCACTGAGCGTAGCGGCTTGTTAGCACACTGGGAGATTTGTAAGGATAATGAAAAGTCGGGAGAAGATGGGAGATTCAGCATGAAGGAGAGGGACTTCAGGACTTGTTCTTTGCTCAACAACATGTCGTGCGAGTGTTGTGGCAGCCGCACTAAGAAATCTCCAATTTTCAGGACCTGTAATGTATGATTTACAAATGTTCATCAAGATACGGCGTTGCACTTTGCATTTCATAGCACACAGAGATTGTTTTGTGGCGTCATTTGCAAGTTTTGTTCTGCGAAGGAGTGTCGAGCAGTAAATATGATTTCAGGATCGCAGCCGGACTGACTCAGCGGCCGCGGCTAAATGAACAAACACCACAAACTTGAAAGCTGACTTTACTAAAAACATGTAAATGGGCTTTTCCCTATGCTAATGAAAATGTAAATTTCCACAAAAATATAAACCATAACACAGCCAGAAGGCAAAGTAGAGGCTGTTAAATACGACGAATTTGTCTTGTTACGTGCACAGAGAGGGCTGCATGTTTTTAACATAAATCTGTGGAAATGTTTTTAATCAGTCAGTCTGCTTTTGTTTCATGTGCTGGTTGATATTTTCATGCCTTTTCTGGTGTTATAGACGTTATTCTGACAGATATGTGCATGTTGTTTTCACACATAGACGCTCTCACATGTCACACAGAATAATCATGATAATTACAATCATTGCATTTGAGTCACAGTTGTTGTTTCTCAGTCGTCTGTCTTGCAGGATCGTGCAGTTTGTAGCATCGTGCGTCCCTTAAGACCAAATTAACACAATTTATCGATCGAACATTAAATTCATCACGGCACACACTGCAGGGTAAGAATAAGATAGAATATTGCCTCAAATATATTTATCAAAGACAGGAAGGAAAAATCAAAAGAATAATCTTTTTAGTGTTCATCCTCATTTTGCACACGCACCCGTCACACAGCTGTTGACATCTTAAATGAGGTCAAATGGCTAATCCAATCAGCTCGCTGAGAATGCATAATATCTTTGACAACATTATAATGCCTGACATGTCCGTGATTAATAATCTGTTTCCCTGCCACAAGAGGAAATGTATAACTATAATGAAAATATCCATCATTGATAAATGGTAAATTGATAGCTAAACTTTAATTGATCAATTTTTCAAACTCATAACAAAGAATGAAATGATAATAAATAATGTATATGATTTACTAGTGATGAACAGTTTGTTGTTGCACACATGATAACATTTCAAGTATTTGTTAGTAATGGACAAAGAATTTGCACAATTTTAATATATTGTTTGATAAACATTACATAGATAGATGGGCCAGATATTTGTAACATTTTGTTAATGGTTAATAATTTGTTTGTAAACCATCTAACAATATTTGGGTGGCCATTATAAAATTTACAATTGCTTAAAGGGTCATTTTGCCTTTTTGTTTTTGTTTGTTTGTCAACCTGGACCCTATTTTCCCGTGTATTTGTTTCTGAGTGAGTGATTTTTGAAATTGAGCCAGTATTGAGCGAGAGCAGTTTTTACGCCCACTCAAAGTGCTTGTTTTTGTCACTGACAGGCTCAGATTATTATTATAAGTGCCTGACAACATTATGGAAAGGATCTCTACAGAGATAGACCTTTTTATTTAAGAGTAAGATCCTTTTTGGTTAATCAGAAACAGCCCTGAAATCGCCATCACCAAACCCACCAGACTCCATTTAACGAAACAGTAATTAAAGCGTGTATAGAACCAGCATATTTTCACAACTTATCAGGTGGCGTTAGGGTTACTTTTGACCAAACTAGAGTTGATGATTGTTAGAACAGTGGAAAGACAAACCAAGATGGCTTTTGTGAGGTTTATTAAGTTTCTTTTGACTTTGAACAAAGTGTGTTTTACGATAACAAAATTAGTGTTTATTTAAATGGAGTCTGGTGAGTTTGATGATAGCCATTTTGGATCAGTTTCTGGTTAAACAAAAAGAATCTTACTCTTTAACAAAAAGGTCTATCTCTGTAGGGATCCTTTCTATAATGTTGTCAGACACATTCTGAACCTGTCAGTGGCAAAAACAAGCACTTTTATTGGTTTTAAATTGACGGTGCAGAATTGCCCCAAGTGGTTCCATCCCATTGAGCCGTCTCACTCAATACTGGACCGGTTTCAAAATTGTTGTTCCATTTGACACTTTGACACAAAAACATGGGAAAATAGGGGCCAGGTTGAAAAATACTGAATTATCCCTTTAATAAATGGTTTATAAACATTTTTTTACAGGCTGTTAAAAAGTTACATTTAATAAACTGTGTCTCTAAAGTACCTCTACCTTTGCAATTTGAAAACTGTATCATTAATTTATTAGAAAATAAAGTTGCCATGGCTTAGTTAACTTTATTTGTAATCCCATAATTCTCGTTTCCCACCGTGTTGCACGTTAACATTGACTTTCTGTTCATTAATGTGTTTAAAAAGATGATCAGACACAATTCTGTTACTGCTGCACAAATATAGATGACCAATTAAATATTTAATGGGTTATGTGGTGCTTTATAAACCACTTACCATCCAATCACTGTTATAAGCATTAGTATCAATTTGTTAGCCATCAAAATAATGTGTGTAGATTTTTTTCAAACCAATTATTAAGCACTGACAATTGTTATTTCAATGTTTGTTTACAGTGAAATAACAATTAAATAAAGCTTAATTTACAATCAATTTACCGTTAAAATTGAAATTAGCAGTATGCCAAAAAGCCTGTTAAGTATGTCTAGATGAACGTAGTCAAACTAAGTGAACTGTTAAGGATGAATTATTTACTGTCAGTACATTGCACATCTTCTGTAAGCCTGTTGCCGACCCTTCCTTCTTACTGCAGTGAATACATAAGTGCTGGTCAGCTCTCTTGATGTTGGTCGTTGATAGCCTGCGAGCTTCTCTTGGCACGCACACAGACGTTTCTCCACCAAGTTAGACTCTGTGTAGTTAAAAAGCTCTTCTGTTTCTATATGCCTCTGAGAAAAAATATGTTCTCCTGCGAGTGTTCGCGTGTTCAACTTGTCCCGGTCATCGAAGGGCTGGCAGCAATTTAGACTCACTGTAATCTGATTTTAGGAGGACTGAAGTAGAAGTAGAAGAGACCTCCCTGCTGTTTCTGGTATAAACAATCAGGCTGAGAAACAGCAACTGAGAGAAGAGCGACGATATGTGTGTGCAGATGTGTGTGAAGGAGGCAGAATATATGAGGCAAAGCTGTTATAATGATCATAAATATTCTGACCTCTGCAGTCACAGGATGTTTATCGAATAATAATGTGGTGTTATATTGATCCGTAGCTTAAAGGGACAGTCCAATATTTTATGTTAAAGTCAATTTGGGGTGTACAACAGAGTCTTGTATAATGTTGCTCTGACGGAGCTTTGTCAAGTCTGAGAAACTAACCCTGGTGATGTCATGGTGATGTCACCAGGGTTATCTCACGCTGAAGATGATACATTTTTAACAAAAGTCTGCTTTATAAACTGGGAGTGTGAAAGACATACCAAACAGAGAGTATCTAACAAAAGAGGACTTTGAGCTGCATTGTGGGAAATGTAGGAACCAGTGGTTATGGACACTGACCCATAAAGTGGTGAAGGAATGAGCTCCAAATCCTGGGAATTTGGGTTATAAGTGCTAATATTTTAGCACTCCTGGATCGATTGTCTCAAAGTCAGTGGGTTTTTTGTATGAGTTTAGATAGGGTCTGTGGTTAACACAAGCTTAAGAGACTTAACGTTTTATTCTACAACATTAAATACATAATCCACTTGTGGATTTTGAAGCTTTCATGTATCTTAAAAAAAAAGGCCATTGCTAACATGTGGCTAACTGAGACTGCAGAGGTTGTCGGGGACATTACACGTCAACATGAGAACACTTGGTGGTGGTGACGCTGAAGTCATGTGACCATGGTGTAGTTTGATGAAAGTGTTGGGAGTGAAAAGGAAGCTGTGCTGAACAGTCTTTGAAGGAGGCAGGTCAGGGTGGTGGATGGGTCAAAAAAAAAAGGACTTTCCTGTGGAGATGATTGTTTAGAAGCTTGTGAACTTTGAGTAAGTGAAAGTGACTTTGAGGTACATCCTCACCAAGTTTCTTTTCCTAAACTTAACTACAGTAACTTTAATTTAACTTTACGTTAATCATGTAACTGTACATTGAGTACGTAGTGTCATTCGTGGGGCACTAAGGGCCTGTCCCAATACCCGACTTAGCCCGACTCCTTGGCCCTACCCCTACATTTGCGCATTCCCGCGAGGGGTAGGGGTGTCCCAATTCCTTTTTGCGTGTAGGGGTAGGGGGCATAACGAGGGGTAGTGGGTATGAAACTAGCCCTTTGGAGCGAGGGATTTCAGATGCTGACTTGCCAGCGAGGGGCAGACGTTGCCAGGATGAACTCGACCGGAGACTCCATTGTAGATGCCGATTGGAAATGTAGATTGCTCACAGCTTCCTGTTTAAAATAGTTACGTATGCATGAACGTAACTGACGCGTGACTTAGTAAGTGGTGTCCCAATTCCTAGGGAAGAATTTCAACCCCTACCCCTTGTTGCTTCATTTCGAGGGCCAAGGGGTAGTGGGCAATGGCTAGGGGTAGGGCCAAGGGCTAAGGGGTAGTGGACAAGGGGGGTAATTGGGATTGGGCCTAAGTCATAGGATATCATACCAACCCTTCTGTGAGAATACGTGGCCCCAGTAGGACAATGCACCATGCCACACCCCAAAAACTGTTCAGGTATGGCCCAAGGAACGTGACAAAGAGCTCAAGATGTCAACCCACCCTCCAAATATCCCAGATCCCTATCTGATTGAGCATCTGTGGGACGTGCTGGTACCCCACTTCACACCCCATCCGACTCAAAGGATCTGCCACCAACGCCATGGTGTCAGACATCACAGGACAACCCCACCCCTATATCCATGCCTCAACAGGACAGAGCCAAGTTCGACCCAAGGAGGCCCCACTATGAATCAGGGTACCTCTGGGGTACCTGCACTTCCCACAGATGCTCAACTGGAATGGGATCTGGGGAATTTGGGGGCAAGTTCGGTGCATTAAGTTCTAGTTAATGTTCTTTGGGCCATTCCTGGGCAGTTTTTGCGGAGGTGCATTGTCCTGCTGGGAGCCACTGTCACTGGGGAGTTACCATAAGGCGGCCATGACCCAAAGTTTCCCAGCAGAACACTGCTTTGTACTGAGATGATCAATGTCTGTCACTTCATCTGTCTGTGGTTTTAATGTTGTGGCTAATTGCTGCTTACAACACAATGACGTATGTAAACAGTCGGACAATAGTGCAAAGGTGAAGAGTGCTTCTGTGTTATTCCAAAAGTAAAAAGGCTGAACGTCTGCCAGAGGGATTCTTCACAGCCTCGCCACCAACTGTTCTTGTTCTTATTAATAGCTTATAACTGATCTATAAAGCATTAGCAACCTGCTTTGGTCTCTTTTCTCTTGTGCTTCATTACACACGCACTCCTCATGCAGCCTGCTGGAGGACAAAACTTTCATTAAATGTCCTCTGATAATATTTTAACACCTCCTTTTAATAATCTCTTATAATGTGATGCATTATATACCTAGAACAGAACGCACACGATTTCCCTCCCTGAATACAAAAGAGTAACAAACAAAATTAATGAACTTGTTTTTAAGCCTTTTTTTTTTTCTAAATATGGTGGTTAAGCTTCTATTTGAAGTCTGTCGTATAGCTGCAGCTGCTGGTTAGAGGTCCAAGATGAGTCGACCTCCCGTCTTCATGAAACACACCTTTTCCTCGACTGATTTCCATTTAAGGATGCTGATGAATCCGGCAAGGACCAGAGTTTAATCTTATCCTTAAATTCTGGACTTTATTTTTCAAAATATCCCGTGCAGGTCACCAGCAGCTGCCGCGCACGATCAAAACAAGATATGGAAGTTTAGCGAAGTGAAGGGCACACTTGATTTAATTAGGAGAGAGATTTTTTTTTTCCTGGTGCTGACTCATAATCGCCTTGTTTTTCTTCTGCTGTGGCTTCCCATTATTTTCTACATACAGTAATGAAAGTCTGTGCTGATTGCAACCACACTGGTGGATCCTCTGCTCATTTTAACACATTAACATAGTTTGCAACAACTAGATGAGCTCTTGATGAAAGCGATTTGATTAGAAAGTGGTGCATGGTTATGAAATGAGGGCTGGAATACCTCGGTTAATTCAACTTAGGAGTGTTTTTATATGACAGTCACTGATTGCACTTCTCCTAAAAACACCTTTCAGTAGTGACACCAGGAACTCACTCACATTACTAGAAATTTGACAACCTGAAAATTCAAAAATCTACATCAACAGTCTTCGACTTCACTCTGATTGATGTTACTGGACACTGTGGCAACACTGTGGTATTAAAAGACAGATCTTAAACCAGAGGAGCTCCATTAAATCCCCTGTTAGATATTCACACTCTGACCTCCCTGTGGAGCGGAGGAAAGTGAATTTACAAATGGAGATCATTTCACATTAAAACCCCCGGGTGAGCCTCGATGCCAATAAAGTCAAGCTTAAACATAAATCAACCGAGGAGTGACGACACTATCAGCTTGCTCCTGTCAATTAAAATGAATTTGCTGATGAGGTTTTATTGCGGCAGTTTAAATCAATAATTTAGTTATCAAAGTGGAGGACTCATATATCAAACGATTGCTCACACAGAGATAAATGATCATCTTGAGGATTCTGGTGTTGAACGCATTAAAGATGCAACAAGACTTTCTCCACTTTTATCTAAAGGATTTTTGAAAAGCATTAAAAGATAAATGTCTCAGAATATTAATATACTGGATAAGTCTGGTGTGATATCTTTTATTTTTGTCACTGTAAACAAAAGCAACAATGCATTCGTCCATCTCTCAGTATTTACCCTGTCTGATGTTTGTCATTTTTAGTGAATTATCTCAACATTTATTGTTTGGATTTCTGAGAAATATTGATTCACACCTCTATCTTCCCTGCGGGGTGAATCATAATAACTCTGATGATCCCTTTACTTTTTCATGTGGTGACATCTTCATCTTAAAATTGTACTACTTTGGTTTATGGCCAAATCTGCTAAATTAATGACACTGACATCAACTACGGCTTTAGTTTATTAAAGTGCTAATTAGCAAACGTTAGTGCTCATTTATGCTCAACATTTGATATGTATATAGACATAGATGGTGCCTTCAGCCCGTACTCTGCTTTCATGTTGTCCATATTTGTGCATGTTTTCCAAAAGGTAATGGACACGGACAAAACGCAGCACTACCACCTAAAAGGTGTGGGCAGCGTAGCCTATACATTTGTGATCACTCCAACCTCATCACATATCAACGTTTGATCATGGACCAGACTTCGAGATATGACATGCAAGGTAGCCTGGGTGCGTGTGTTGTTGATGTTCTGGGATGCGGTGTCAAGTTTTGATGGTTTCTCATTGGTACAACACCGCAAATTGACGTTTTTTTTCCTTCAGCAACAAACATGTGGTTACGTTTTGTCTACACATGCACATGGTTGGGTTTAGGAAGAAAGAACAGGGTTTGGCTTTAGAATCACACGGGAGGTGAACACCAGCCTCAGTGGTTGTTGGACCCATCCACCATCCCTCCTGCCTTCCTTACTTGGACTATAACGCTTTAACTTTCATTGTTGTCCCGCCTCATTTCCCCCTGATGCCACTGGGTACTGTTAAAGTATAACGGCAACTGGCCGGATATCACGCCAATGTGAAAGGACTGTTTTTTTCGTTGGTGTCAAATACTGGAAGTCAGTGACCAAGTGCCAGTTTTCAATGACTTCTGAGTGAGACTGGGTTGGCGTAGCGTAGTCACTGCAAGACACAAACATAAGACATGACGAAGACATTGAAAAAATGGTGAAACAGAACAAATTGGTAATGTAGTGAAAATAATTCTCCGTCCATGTCTCATGTAATTAGTGGCCTCACAGGCCACCGCCGTCTACAACGCTACCTACATTAAAAGGTACATTAGGCTATTATAGTATGTTTGTTCTTGGAACCTGTGACTCTGCCCTCTAGTGCCATCTAGTGGATTTATCTATGCCAACGTGAAGCATGGAAGTACGTGGACAGTGACGTTACAACCTTTGAAATGCACGTATCTATTGTAGTACGTGAAGGGAATATAATGAGCCCTTGGTTTGCTAACATGGTGATCTAAGATAGTCAACATAGCAGATATTGTATTTGCTAAACATCAGCATTTTAGCATCGTCACTGCGAGTATGTAAGCATGCTGGTGTTAGCATTTAGCTGAAAGCAACGTGCCAAAGCTGAGCCTCGCTATCATGATTGAGGACTGATGCTCAACAGAAGTACTTGATTGATGGGCTAGGAGATTCAGAGACACCCCCGACCCCCACCTACAGTATACTGGCCCCTATAAAGCCCTTTTCCATACACATGCTGGTGGCTTGGCTTGACTCAGTTTGACTCGGCACATGAGGGATTTGCATCTCCATACAGCGGGGCTACTCACATGAAGGTGTGTCTTTAACTGACGATATGTGCTTGGAATTGTGAACCAATGAAATGGATTTCTATCTGGCCTCCTTGTGTTATTGAGAGTTTAATTTTCTCTCAGCACTGTACGAACATATGCTGGACGCCCATTTTGTCAAGCTTGCTTGCAATGTCCAAGAAGCGTATTGTTAAGTCTTGTTTCCATCAAGCAGACCGGTTCAGCTTGTTTACACATTAGAACAGTTATTTTTGCGTTTTAATGGTCAAAAGTAGTGGATGGTTAGGGCTGGGCGATATGGCCTAAAAAAAAAAATCTCAGATTTTTTCACAAAAAATTCGATTCACGATTTAAATCGATTTTTTCCCCTCCTAGTTAAAAAATATATATATTTGCGGCCTGGTAGCACATACCTGGGGTCCAAAACTTTCAGCATGTGAATAAACCCCAGCTTTTCCACGGTAGCCTATATATGGGCACCATATCTCTTGCAATATACATTGCGACTGCATCTGTGATCACTTTCCACCGGACCCCTTTCTTA
>NC_065526.1:16524951-16564734 GCF_006386435.1 Epinephelus moara | reverse complement strand
TCAGACACTGATGAGAGAGGCTGTGCATCATCCCTGCAGTGCTGAAAATAAAGTGCCGTTCTTTAACGCAGACAAAGTCCCGTTGTTTATGTGTTGTTGCCACAACAAGCTAACACAAGCTAAAGGAGCTAATGGTCTTTACTGAGGTTCGGGGGTCTGCCAGCTTGGCGTTGTTAACGCTTATTTATCTTATTTACACAACGGCATGTCATTTATGTCCCTACACGGTGCGCGTCTAAAATCCTCCTCTGCTCTCTGTGTCGCGCACGGCGAAGTTCAGCCCTGATGCACACACACACAGACACACACAGACACAGGTGTGCACACAAAAGCGCTGAAGAACTCGTTCCCTTTCTTGAGAACAAGTTCTTCAGCGCTCGCTGCCATGTTGTTTGTGTATCAAGCGCGCAGGGGGGAGGGGTGAGCCCACTCTGAACTACGGGAGCCCAGCGTGGAGCGGCGGTGGCAGATTTTAAATAGAAACTCNGGGGTGATCCCACTCTGAACTACCGGAGCCCAGCGTGGAGCGGTGGTGGCGGATTTAACTACCGGAGCCCAGCGTGGAGCGGTGGTGGCGGATTTTAAATAGAAACTCGATTTTCATTAAAAGAAATCGGCCTAAACTGCAAATTCTTATTAATCGATAAAATCGATTTATCGCCCAGCCCTATGGATGGTAGGGGTGAAATTGTTAATCCATTCTCTTTTTTCATAACCTCTCTACTGAGGTACCTAGCACACTGATCTGATGCTAGCAGGTGGGGCTAGTAACACTGCAGTCCATTGATGAATCAAAAGGGAACAGTCACTCTTGCTTTACAAGGACTCAATGGACAAACCACAAACTCGCTATTTTTAAACATCCCATCGCCTGCTACAGAGACTCAAAACACTCCAGCCTGTTCTTTTTGCTCTGAACATGTCAAAAAAATTGGGTCTGTGAATGACAGTGACGTGCAGACTTTCCTCTTCATCGTCAGTGAAGAGGGCATACAGCAAGAGCGGGATGGAGCAGTGAGGGGCTCTTACCATCTGGTAACAACCCTACTTATATTTAAGAGTGCTGTCTGTGGTGGGAACATATCTAGGGTTTAGGCACATATTCATATGGGTTATGTACATGTCTAAGGGTGCTGTACTGAAAGCGCTTGGTGGAAATGCAACCTATGTGAAGTTTTGCCAGGGTGCACCAGAAAGACGCGCTGCTGCTTTTTTACTCCAAGTGAGGAAGTAGAATATTCACAGTTCGCATAGTTAGGCTGAAATTAACATAAGATCCAATCATAACCAAAGCATGTGTCATAAAAGAGAGTCAGTAAAAACAAATGGAGCAGTCATAGTTGTCTTATTGACATTTAAGGTGTGCTGATTGATTCACAACGTCAACTCAGGCATTGATTATCAAGCAAGAAAACATTTCACCTTAAAAGTTGCTGCTAGTCATTGAGTGGCACAGTTGGAGATGGTCCATCTCTGGACGGACTCACCTCAACGTGGCATGTTCAATATGACTCAACGCAGCATGGTTCGACTCAAAATTTTCCTTTAACAGCTGGACACTGGAGCTTTTAGCAAATGTTACTTAAGCAGGACTAAATGCTGCATTTGTGAAGGATTATTTTCAGCAGCGGGTGAACTCACATTTGGTGCTCCAGTGAATATTTACAGCAGCAGGACACTGTGTTAGATTGACTCAAAATAAACTACCAGTGTAATAAAGGGACATCCGGTGCAACAGTATGACTCACTGATGTGTTTTTAATAGTTTTTGAACAACGGCGGAGATCTATGATGCAGAGGAAGAAGATGTACTGTATCAGGCTACACAGGCAGTACTTGTTAGTCGGATCAGCTCTCTGTTTGTTTTGGTCTTTCCGTGGGATAACAAAACTATTGAATATCACCAGACTTATCCTTTAAGCTCGTTGAGTTTCTTATGCATAAATCCTTTTAATGATCAATATATCTTTTTGTTCTTTGTGGATAAAAGCCAACATATTTGTGCTCCTTTTTGAATTTATGTCTCACCATTACTTTTCTATGAATCACAACCGGAGACCAAAAACGCCCTCAGGGCCACGAGCATGAAAACAGCAAGGTCAGTATTTACTCTGGCGTTGGTAATATAAAGCTCATCTCAGCACTAGTGTCTCCAATTACGACAGACCACTGGGCTCACTGCTCTTCCTTAATAGCTTCCCCCATATCTGACACTCTTCATTTCACGTAATGAGAGTCTTCAAGATGTGAATAAAGGTATGCATATGATTTGGTACAAGGGCTGAAAATGAGATATGCCTCGGGGCTCACTTCAAACAAGACAAAAAATTACAGCTCAAGAGAAACTCTGTGGCTTCAAACCAGACATCTGTTCTTCGTCCCTCATTGGGGCTGAAAGGAAGCTGCCCGGGCCTCGGTGCCAAGGAGCCTCTTGTCTAAATCTTTGCCAACTTATTTGTCACCGCGGCCTCATTGACCAGAGAAACAGCCAGCCACTCAGCCTAATGGTACGGTCATCTGTCGGTTCATCTCACAACTTGCAGCTAAAACCTTACGACACAGTACATCAGAGAGGAGTGCGGAGGAAGGGTGAAACCGAACCCCTGACTGGATTCACTCCTTGCTGTTAACACCGTAAAGTCGCCTAAAGTTTATTGCCTGTCCATTTGCAAGCAATCCAAAGAGAAGCTTTACTCTCCCAGGAAGCCTCAGAAAGCTCTTTAACTGCCTGACCTTCCTGTGTTTTTATGGAGCCGGGGAGCAATTTAACATGTTCTCTGCTACACCAGCTAAGATGCAAGAAAGTGATATGAGGCAGGAAATCAGCATCTGACCATGAAGAAGGTCGCCATGCCTGCTACGCAGAAGCTCATATCTGCCCCGAACATCTCGACCTCATTCGTCAGCAGCCCAGCCGGCTTCATGGAAGTCTGTCCAGCTAAAGTTTATCATAAACTGGTTTTAAAGTGCATTATGCAATTACACTGAAAACTAAGGGGCCTGTAATAGAGATATTTGAGTACACAAAGAAGCTGGAGGCTGCTAGAGACTTCTGACTGCGTCGACAATAGACAGGGTCAAAGAAAAGAAGTCTCCAGAAGCCCGCTGACTCCTGGATAAAGAGACTGTCACACAGCCACAGTTCCAGTTTATCTTTTAATTAACATCTCATACACCAAGACAAACACACCATCAATAATGCAACAGTAACATGCTACAATATTAATGTCAGATGAAATGAGGTAATTAGAAGGGGGGGAACTATTTTAAGCACATGTCCGCCCCGGCTAGCAACGCAGGCCCGAGTTATTCAGCCAAAAGAAAGGGAAGAAAAATAGAGCCGTGAGAAGAGAGAGAGCAGCTGATGCCATGTGTGACTGCGGCCAAACGGGAGGGGACCGAGGGCCAACATTTTGTTTGTCAGGACGAACAAATGGTGACAAACGATGGCAAATTGGAGTGAAGGCCCCCCGCTGAGCTATGGTCTGCCCAGCGGGGTCCCAACGGAGCAGAGGTGCTAGCTCGGGAGAATAAAGACACACATGTATAAAGTTATCGAAATGTAATAAAGTTTGGAGGCGTGGCGTGCATACTGAAACACACACACACAATAAAAAGACGCCAGAGAAAGGAGGCATTGGGAGAGCGGAGACGACACACACACAAAGGCTCCCTGACTATCTAATCCAATGTTTCACATGAAAGAGTTGAGCCTCTGCCGAGGACTAAAACAGCATTTGGCTTAATCCTATAAATCTATATGATAGAGACAGATGGAAAGTAAGTTCTCTGAGTCTCTGCCTCTGGGAAAAAAAAAAAATCACCCTCACCCCGTACCCCTCGTTTCCAGCCTGGTCGTGCGGGGTGAAGTGAAAGTGAAGTCGTAGAACCACAACACGCTCTAAATAGATTCCGGGGGCCAGCTCCAGCCATGTACAAAAAGGTGTATATCATTTAATTGGCTGGATAAGACAAAGATTTTTAATTTCCCCTGAGATCTGGGTTGCCAACTTTTGTTTTTACACCGCAGAGAAGAAGAAGTGCACTCAGAGCAGTGCCAGGAATTTACAATATTCTCTTTTCCACGGGCGATGCTGTGTTTTTTTTTTCTCCTCGGAGAGCTCCACAGATATTGGATTAATTATGCAGATGTTTGAATATCAACCCAGATAAAAGACTCTTACTAGTCTGCGAACCTTAGCTCGTCTGTGCTCTGTCTCCTAAGACCTATCGTGGCATATGCTCTGGCACAGTGGACACTTCCCTCTCTCCCTCTCTCCTCACTGCTTCCCCTTCCTCCCTCCTTCACACAGACAGGCCATTGTGTGCGGGCACAGATGAGATTTGCATGCATGTTAGACTGGATTACACATGCAGGCTCTGGGAACCTGGACCCCTGTGGTCTCTCTTCACTGTTTGGGCCCCGAAAACTGGAGAGCTCTCCTTTCAATCTGCAACTTCAAACAAATCTCACAGCTTAATTGGCTCAGGAATATCAGAGGTTACATTCCGAGATTTTTGAGGAGTGGGTGAAAAAGTTTGGGAGCTTCTCCGCAGCTGGTTTCAAAATCAATCTCATTGAGTTTTACACCCATCAGTGGTCAGATTCATAACTTGGTGAGATGAAAGTGCACGAACGGGTTAATCCTCTGAGTGATATGTATAATGAGAAACTTAATCCTTGATCTGAAGACGCCGTGTGTCTAAGAGGGTGGAGATTGCAGATAAGAGCAGCCAAATCTCCTTAAAAATAGCCAACATCAATCTGCCAGGAGATGCAACAAACATTTGATGAATTTTAATTTCACATGTCAATACTCTCCTTGATCATGTTTGTGTGCGCAAGCCTTTTTCGGTCAAGCCTCTCCATCATCCGTCAGTGTATTTATAGTACATCTGTTTACAACGAAACGGCGCCAAAGCGCCTGCAAACAGACAATAAAAACATTTCATCTCAAAGCACTTGTGTGTCATTACATTTATTCATATGAGCATTAAAGTAAATTGTCAAACGCTGTCTTCTTTAAGCAGCTAAGCCCCGCCGAGCCTCTCCGCTCAGCAGGATTATAAATGAGATAGGATTTAATATTGATCCTCGTCTGACCTCCTATGAAGTTCTCATCATTTTGTAATATTCTTCACACATACTGTTAATGGGATCAATGGGCTCCCACATGTCCGCGCACAGATAAACCCTGACCTTATCGCTGTCAGACAACAAGCATGACCGCGCTTTCAAAGCAGGGTGAAATGAAACGTGAGGATTGGTTGTTTACTTGATTTGTTTACCGCAACAGAGAGAGAGTATTTCTTCATGCAGCAGGTTGGCCGGGCCTGCATCCACCCATGAAAATAAGCTTTGAACACGGTTACATTTTGGCTCCATAGCACATTGAGCTTTGCTGAGTAACGCCACCTTCAAAGGGCCAGACCGTGAAATATTGGATAATTTTACCTCACACTGGAACGAAACCGGTTGATGAGCAAATTTACTGTCTGCTCTGAGGCTCTCTGGTGCTGCTGCGGGGGAAAAAAAGAGCTCTCTCCTTTTGCACAGCAACACCAGGTTCATAAGCGAGCCACATACCTAAATGAGCCTGATAATTATCTGAATATATTTCCATTGCTATTACAATGGGCTGCAATCAATGAGCGAGGCTGCCTTAAACTCGTGTATGTCCCAAAGGCATTAATTTCACTGAGGCTCACATATGAGTATGGGGGTGGATGGTTGGTGTGGGTGGAGGCAATTGATTCAATGTATCTGAGGCGATGCCAGGCGCGCAGAATACAAACACACAGCGATGGGAGCTATAAGAAGTGCAGGAGGGAGGGCTACCTGTGAGACTGTACACATATGCAAACCCCCGAGCGCCGCCGTCACATGTGATAAATCAAATCATTTGCCTTCCAGCCAGCCAGTCCTGTTTTTGAATCTCAAGCTGCTTACGAGAAAGGGGACATGAAAAATTGTGATTCATCGATAGCGAGCCACGAGCACGCTGTCCCCTCTCTCTTTTCCCGCTCCCCTGTCAGCTCATTAGTCGCCCGTCTCGATATTGCTATAAGGTGTGGACTCGCAGCATTATGCCAGCTCACACACACAATGCTGTGAATTAAATGAACAAAAACTTTCACATAATTGGTTGCAAATTTCCCTCCTTCTGTGTGTGTGACAAGAGGCCTGTCTCACACACACACACACACACACACACACACGCACACACACAGTATTGGACTGCAGCCACACCCTTGCATTGACATCCAGGAGTCAGGTTCTTAAAGGGATACTTCGCCAATTTTTAACCAGTTTGTGCGTGGTATGTGGAAATGAACTGTGACATACCTCCCTACCGGCTCATCTCTCAGCTCAAATCTGCTGGCAGATTTTTCGCTGGCTCTGGGGCTGTTGCTTCAACTGCATTTTCGTATGTCCGCCACCACCTCCTGAAGAGGCAGAAAGAATAGTTTATTTACTAACACTTGACCTGAAGGCAGCTTCAGTAGGTCAAATCCACAGAGTATAAAAATAATAGACGTAGCTACCGGGATGTCACCCACTGGTTTGTGGACTCCCGTTTTGAAGCCTCAAGTACGGCATTTCGGAACATAGCTATTTTGGTTTTTGGGAGCCAGAAGTGACCATATTTAGGCGAGACGCTGGAGCTGTGGCGAAGCGAAGCCGAGGACACTATCGGCAGACAGCCTGTCACTCGAAGCGGCCCGCTCTTAATTATGCATAACTTTAAGCCTTCATAAAATGAAAACAAGTGAGTTTAAAAAAATTCACCCCCCGTAATTAGCTATAGAGACTAAAACTGTATTTTGCACCAGGCTGTGTTTACTTCTGCTGTAAAGTTTTAGAATGGGAGTCTAGGAGGACTGACTGACTTCTGGAGCCAGCCTCAAGTGGCCATCCGAAGAACTGCAGTTTTCGGCACTTCCGCACTGGCTTCATTTTTCAGGCTTGAAGGTTGAAGCTTGGTAAAATCTGCCTGACTTCTACTTAAGAAATAACAACTGTAACATATGTTCATTATTTCAAAAAAAGATATGACTAGTACCCCTGCTGCTGAACACTAAAGGTCCTGATTTGTTGATAACTTCAATTTTAAAATTATTATGAATCTTCCTCACAAATATCTCCGTAACAATAGTAAGTAAGGGAAATTTCTTTCATAATCATACATAGATATTATCCTGCAAGTCATTATCTTTTTAAGTTTAAGAAAGACGTGTGTGTTAACTGTTCAGTCTGTGAAATGAATCCAGAAATAGTGCTGCATCTTTTTTGGTGATGTGCCTACAATAACTAATTTTTGAAAGATTTATCCCAGCACACTGTTGATAAGATTGACTCTGATTTTTTTTCTTTACTTGGAAAATG
The DNA here is from genome assembly GCF_006386435.1 of Epinephelus moara. Lineage (NCBI taxonomy): Eukaryota > Metazoa > Chordata > Actinopteri > Perciformes > Serranidae > Epinephelus > Epinephelus moara. The sequence goes on along the minus strand of NC_065526.1, from coordinate 16,557,347 downwards.
CAATGTTTGCAATTTACAATAACAACAATTATAATATTTAAAAAAAGACTTACGTGTAATCAATTTGACGATCATTTTAGCAGCGTAGCCTATCATATTCATTTTAACTTCAAAAACCCCCAAAACAACAACAACAACAACAACAACAACAAAATAAAACCCTTAATTTGTGCTCCTTGTTCAATGCTTGCTTTAAAGTCTCCTCCTGGCTCTGATGTTGTTTCATCAGTATTAATGACTTAGTATGCTTTCGCTATTGTCAATAAAGATTTGATGTATATATTAAAAACAGCATGTCTCCCACCACGGACACAAAGGCTAGCGGGTGGAGAAAGAGAACCACCTCTAAATAAAACATTTTAGTGCACTGTTTGGCTGTAATGTGATGATTTGTAAACAGGAAATGGGTGCCATACTGTTTCCTGTATTGCAAAAATGGTGGCTGTAAAAAAAATAACACAAATCAAATGCTAAAACTAGGCAGTGCTTGTCAAACATAAAGCAAGATTCTGAAACTGTGTTGCCTACAATGTTTTCAGAAGCATATTTTAGGTTACTGTTTAAATGTAATACGACATTGTTGTTACCAGCCGGCTGCCATATTGTTTCGCAGGAGCATCTATTGGTCCGTTGTGGTGCAGTGCATTCTGGTAGTTGTAGGTTTTCTACCTCTTGAGCAAAAGCAAATAGCACAGCCCTTTTCCTGTTTTCAGTTGGAAAATTTAGGTCATGTAGCTCCAAATTAAAGAGTATTTGCTTCTTTGTACTCAATAGAAAGCTGAGCTTTATAAAAGACAATCTTACCAGCAGTGAAATATGTCTTTAAATCAGCAACAATAACACTGAAATAGTAAATCTTTGACCAAGCTGGCAGGAGACCAACTGCTGACATCTATTTAAAGGAGTTTTTAATGAATTGTCTCTACCGCAGAAACAAAATTACACGCTGAATAAATATATTCCTGTAAAATTAAATATCTTAATACATGATTTGTAGGGATGAATCTTCCTGCACAAAGATTAGATGGCACCGGGGAGGGGAAAACAGTGAATCATGTAATATCGCTGGCCTGATTTCACCCTCCCCTTCGTATTTTTCAGCAGACGATAACTCATCTATCATCTACGACCCATTAACAATCGTCCTCAGTCCAGCTACAGTAATGCCATCAGGAAGAGGAGAGCCACTCTCTGCCCCTCTCCTGCCGCTAACATAATTGTTACACGCTGGCTCCAGTCAAATGCTGTTTTCCTCATTGTGACCAATTACCTTTATCTTTGTTAGACGACGGCGTCAATTTGCTCTCAAAGCTGGTCAATGCAAAAAACTGAAAACAGGCCTGGGTGAATTTCCCTCTGAAGAAAAGTGGGTATACTTTACTAATCAGCTGCTGCATGAACTGGGGAGGAAATATTTCACCTTATATATGGATTTTTTTTCTTTTTTTGAAAGATTCAGGTCATGTGATAATGAATCAATCAAAAAATCGATCACTCCCATCCCCAGCCTGGATATGTTTTCCCCTCAGGTCAATTATGTGTCATATGGGTCAAAAAAAAAAAAAAAAGGAAAGAAAAGAAAATTCAGATTTCTTTAGAACACGTAAATAGACACGTTTTTGCCTGAACTTATCATAATGAAGTAAATGTTGATGGCACGATGTAATGGCTGTAGGATAATGACACCATCCAGCAGTCGCCAGAAGAAAATGTTTGCATTGAATGTTTCTATAAACCACAAATATGTTACACTTTCAAGTTTCACATATATATCTATATCCATCCATCCATTTTCATGCACTTATCCAAAGCCGGGTCGTGGGGGCAGCAGGCTGAGTTAAGTATTCCAGACATTCCTCTCCTCAACAATGCTTCCCAGCTCCTCCTGGGGGACCCCGAGGTGTTCAAAGGGCAGACAAGATATGAAATCCCTCCAGCATGTTCTGGGTCTGCCCCGGGGCCTCCTACCAGTGGGACGTGTCTGATCAGATGCCCGAACCACCTCAACTGACCCCTCTCGACGTGAAGGAGCAGCGGCTCTACTCCGAGCTCCTTATCATATCAATGTTTGTAATGTGACGTAGTATATGAGCTGATTTTGTCATCGGGAGGTGGAGGGGATGATGGACGGGGTGACACCTCGGAGAGCGGAGGGACGTCTGCCAAGCTGCAGACTACGGTTTGAGACCAATAAACAACAAACCAGTTGTTCTATAGAGAGTCATTACTGCATTTCCCGCTGCCTTTCAGTCGTCAAACATGCATGTTTTGTAGCGACATGTGGCTCTTTTTAGAGCAGGTTTAGTGCCACAAAAAGAGGATGTTTTTACCAAGACATCGCTGCTTTTCCAGCTGGGATTGTGCCCACATTACCAAGTATTTTAAGCCAAAACACGACATTTTCCCAACCATTACCAAGTGGGTTTTTTTAGCCTAAACCTAACCACATTTAACCACACGTTTCAGTGTATCTGCAACATAATAGCGTGCAAATGGAGCGTATCCGTGGTTTGCAGAAACGTACGATGCCAGCATTTTTTCTGGCAATCAGGTTGCACCATCAGCGTTTACAGTGGTTTCCTGTAGTCCTTGCTTTCACTTTGCAATTCTGTCTGCCACCGGGTACTATCTCCCGGGAGAATGAAGGCTTGATTGATGGCACAATGGACGTGCATCCCCCAGTTACCAAGAGTATCAGTGTAAGTCAGGGGTGTCAAACATACAGCCCATGGGCCAGAACCGACCCGCAAATGGGTCCAATCCGGTCTACTAGATGGCTAGACTAACAGGTGCCAGGTGTCAGGAGCAAGTTAAACAATGCGTTGCCTAGTTCATGTAAAATTCTGCTTCAGAGGCTTTTCCACCCTGACCGGGATACATTTCTCAGATGTAACAATGAATACTTACTGTGACCATGTTTAAAGATATTGAACATTGTGCAAAATATCGTCAACCAGCAGCTTCAGTTCAGAAGAATCTGTATCAGGAAATGTGTGGATAAATGCACATGTAGACTAAAGACAGTCAGAATAATGTCGAATAACTGAGACATACTGTTGAAGTTACTATCCCCAGTAGTGAAAATGGCGGACGGTGGAGCAACTGAAGTTACAGTGGAAAACAAGATGCAGTGTGTCCCGTCTGTGTTGATGGTGGTTGCTAGGCCCGGAGGATAACGGGAAGCGATCCACTTGTCTTTGTGAGAAATGCTGAGGGGGTTAAATAGGTGTCTGTTTCCACTTTAAACCATCAGCTACACTTCTTGAGAGATTCTTGCACATACTTGCATTTTACTCCAGCATGTTTTCTTGATTTAAAGGCACGAAACTGTCAAATTTATTTCACCTCTTCCTGGCACTGTGCCACACTGGCTCTGCTTCCTGAAAAAGAAGTTCTCACCCAGAAGTGCAGCGTTGTAACGACTCCAGTTCCTCCTCTGATTCATCAGAAACACATCGCCCATGTGTAAAAATCAAAGTATATATAAATGAGAAGGTGTTAGGGACAAAAATACTTTGTGTTGCCTCAGGATAACAGTGTGCAGAGGGACAAACCACTCAGGTGTAATCTGAACCTCACAACAATCGAGGGAAACACTTGGATATAATGTAGTTCAGTGTTCACAGTTCAGTTGATTGTACAGCAGCACACACACTAAAAAAAGCACTCAACACTAAAAAACAGTTAAAGCTACCAAGATATTTTTACACTCTGCTGAATAGCTAAAATAACTCTACGTGGCTGGGTTGCTCTTCCTCGACATGGCATGACAACAGTTAGAAAGCAGACTGAGCCATTTATAGTAAGGTAGTAGTACAACATGCAGATGCTTCCACTAATGCTTTACTACACCTTTGTCTGCTCCACAACCAGCCCCACCGTGGTAACCAGAGTTTCCACTCTCCAATTACATAATATTATTGTATTATCTTTGGCTTTTTACTTCACAAAACTCCATCTCCATAGCGACAAACTCTCATCCGTGCTTCACAGGAATAATTGTTGGCCCCTGCATCAAATGGTTGTTCTGTGTATCTTTAAAATTTCATAACTTGTGCGTCTGTGCCTACCTTTGGTATATTTAACATAAAAGCCCAAGGTCTCCGGCTTCTCTATTTATGGCCTTGGGGGGTTGTGTGCAGCCGCTATACGCTGTTACAGAAGCTGGAGCGGAACATAGTTCACTGCACCGATATGATCTTGTGCATGAAAGCAGGATCATCATGGTGTAGAGGAGAAATGGTCTGTCTGCTACAATGTTGAGAAACCTTTTTAAAAATGATATAACAATATATGCAGTCTCTTTAGAGGCCCCAAAATACACCTTCCTCATTTAGATTTTTACTATGAACAATAGGGCTCTACATGAACGTTCTCTGCCAAACAATTTTGCTTATTTTATATCATACATATTTGTTTTCTCTGTGCTCTCTTCTCCGGTTTGAAGCGGGCAGTGATTGATCCCCTTTTACATGGCCTGTTCAAGGTGGGACTGTTGTGCTGCTATCACACCTCACCGTTCATTATTAAAGGTACGATCGTAATGGTGGGACAGAATTGTGTTGCATTTAAGTAGTGGAGGTAGTAACAGCACCAAATCACCATTTGTGTTAAAGGGACAGCTTGCAGGACTGGACCATGGACAGGATGTGTGTGACATTTTGACAACGTGTTACGCGTGCAACCCATCGCTGGGAGATTCAAAAAGCAGCTGCTGGCAGTTAGCAGCTAACTCAAAGAAGAAGAACAGCAACCAAAAATGTCTGCAAACTAGGGAGACAATGTGGTTCGGGAGGTTCGGGAGCTCCTTACACTCCGAGCAGAGGACGAGATCTGCCGCCATATCCTCCTCAGACCCTGAGTCCTCATATGAGGACATCACATTTTGGTTTATCTGACCTTATACTTCATTCTACTTAACTTAGACTTGTTGTCCTCTTTCGGGGACACATTTGTTGTGCCATCTAGTGGCAGTAAGAGCACAATACACTAATCCATATAAAAACAAGATGGCAGCCATCTCTGCTAAGTCAGTCTGCAGTCGATCCTGAAACAAAAGTGAACAAGATCCAAAACCTGATCACAGTTTACAGTTTAAACTTGTTTATTTATGTTTGGTATGGCAACAAATTTGACCAATTTTAGCAACAGCAACAAAATAAGACGTTGTTAATTAGGAAGTACTCGTTTGAGGACATAAGGACTTCTCAGGTCCTACTGATCCCAAATAGCTAGGAGGAATTAAAATTGCATAGCAAACAAAAGTTCGGGTCTCAGGAGGATATAACAGAGACGTTAAATGATTGTTATTGCCATGTTAATGACATTGATATTTTTTAGAAAGCGCTGACAACTTGTATGCTACATGTCACACTTAAGGCTGACGCTGTTGTGTTACATGTCACATCAGTCACGCCTCTTCTGCTTCCATGATGCCAGCATGCTGACAAAAATCACGCCCTGGGGCAGCGTGATGCCTGCGTTGTTTGGTTCTGTGTAAAAATGCAAAGGCAGCTTACAAGAGGGACTCATTTTTTTGTTTATTGATAAAATTTTTCATTTGACAGGAGGAATGTTTTATGATTATTATCACTTTTAGGGATGGGAACTGATACAATTGCATTGATAGCCTACCAATACCATTATCGATTCTGCTTATCGGTCCAGTTCTGTATTGACAGCCTTATTAAATTTTTAAAAAAAAATAGTAGGCCTACACAGGTTTATGCGTCAGCGCAACCTCTTTATTATAGTGTGAAGACAGTGTGGATGAAATGAGAGAATATCTCCTCAGTATCCGTTAACTTTTAGATTTTCTTTATATAATAAGGTGCTCATGCTATTATAACACTGGATATTTACGCTCAGTGACAGACATGCTGCTCTGTTGGGGAGCAGTGACACTTGTGTGTCAGATTGTCAAATACATGCTACTCCTGGACTTTAAGCCCATGTTGTCGAAAGCTATGTCAGCACATTGCTGGTCTTTTCACCATTACTTGAAATCATTATTTCACAGACAAAACAGCAACACTGCTGTTGTCCTTCTTGGTGAAATTAAGCCATGCTTTCAACTGTTTCTTCCTCTCTGCCATGACTCCGTAGATCTATGAGTTTGATGTCATTATTTGCAATGCACAACTGTCGGAAAAACATGCCAGCATCTAAAAAAGGAATTGATAAGCTCGGAAGCATATACGGTCAGTGGGTTGGACAGTTCAAGCGTCTCTCGATTCCCATCCCTGCTAATGAATAACAGCTATTACACCTTGAAATGTTGTTGTCAAATACACGCTATTGCTGGAATTCAAGCCCATGTTATAGAAAGATGTGTCAGCATATTGCTCGTCTGTCCACCTTTACTTGAAATGATCATTTCATAGATATTAGAGCAGCAATGTTGCTGTCTTTCTTGGTGAAATGAAGCTTTAGACTGTTTGTCTCCGCCATGACTCTTTGTTGTCAGTTTCCAGCAGAGTTTGATGTCATTGTTTGCAACATGCAGCTGTCAGAAAAACACGCCAGCATCTAAAAAAGGAATTGATAAGCTCAGAAGCACACAGTTTAAATGGATTGGACAACTTGGAACCGGTTCTTAACTGGAAATGCCTCTCGATTCCCATCCCTGCTAATGAATCATAACTATTACACCTTGAATGCTGCTTTTTTAAAACTCAAAGTTTGACTGATGCTTACTGAGCTGTACACATTTAATGTTAAGAAGGATCAGATAACTGCAGATTTGAATACAAGTGTTCAGGGGCTTTAACAATGGCTGCGGCTCTTACAGTTGTATTGTTGTGTAGGAGTTTCTTTAAGAACACAAGACAGCAGGAATCATGCTGAAAAAGCGAGCTTGTGCAAAGAGAGTAAATTCAGGCTTGACCTGATTTTTTTTGCACCCTGTTATCTCCCTCAAAATGTCAAGTACCTGAATACGCTGATCAGGGCATGAAAGTACTTATATATATTATGTCCTTGAGTCCCAAAGATTAAAATTTCCATTTCAGGCGAAAAGCCTCTGGAAAGCCAAACATCACATGCTGAGTGTAGAAAACTGGAAAAGGTTACTGAGCCTTATCTGCAATTATGCAAAAACACAGAGATTGGCCAGAGCCATGTTCATTGGTACAAAGGGAATCCACAATGCCTTGATGTTGCTCTCAGCGTTATGTGTAGCATACAGCACATCCTAGAGGAGAATATAGGCAAGAACAGCTGACTATACACAAGTCACACCTTGTCATGTTTTGAATAATGAATACAGGCAATTAAACTTTAAATCCCCCCCATAGTAAAACGATAGAGATGGCTAATTAAGAAGTACTTTTTAAATTTGGTTTTTAATTTAGGAGTTTCTCATTTGCACATTAGATATAGAGGAATACTTTCAGATAACATCTATCTGCTTGAGTCACATCCGAGGTTCTGTATTAACACTAGAAACACAGTTGTACTCCAACACTGCAAATAAATATCCAGAAATCTCTAAAGCTTCACTGTCTTTGACCCTCGTCTTCTATCAGCTACACTGACACGGAGCTGCTAAGATGTTGACAACTCCTCTCCTGCACCCATTGTGTCAACTGTTTTCATTTTCAGCCCAGCATTTCTTTTGCTTTTTTCTTAGAGGAAGAAAGAGTCGGGACGAGGAATGAAAAATTTGGTACATGGGTCACATGGAGAAAAAAAAACCCTGCTCTCTCATCTTTTCATCAACACCTGGGAATATAAATAGTTCAGTTTAAAAATAATGGCTTTCATCTTCAATTACACCTCTGAATATTAAATATGAGAGCAATGGTGCCCCCTTGTGTAAAGTATAATTAATAGTCTGATAGTGATGTGCATGACAAGGTGGATTCTAATAAAGTCTGATAACAGAGAGATTGTGCAACGCTTTGGAAACATACAGTGTGTTTACCTGTGTGATCACCTCTACAGCAGGATCTGAGGTACAGTGTGTGTTTTGAACATTTTTTATTCCACACTCATACAGTTTCCTCTCTGCAGTAAACTTGTATTGATTCTCTCAGAAGAGAAGGGCACTCCCTCTGTCCATCTTTAGCCTCTCGGGCTCTTCAGAAAGGCTGCAGCTCTATCCTCCGCTGTCAGAGCTCTGGGCGCACTGCACTGCCCTGGGCTCAGTCAGCCGCTCGTAGGACAGCGCTGTCATAACCTGCGAAAATGTACACCGTGATATGCCTTTAGAGAACAGAGAGCAATAAGTAGAGGCTATCACAGTCAAAGACATGCTGAGTTAAGGATTTTACTGGCAAGTAGCCACTGTTTTTCAGTTTGGGTGTGTGGAAAAAAAACCTTTGAATAGTCTCAATAGAGAAGGCACATACAGGGTAGGTAGAAAAGAAGCAGCATGTCAATACCAGCTCTATGAAAGTATGAACATTAAAGCAGTAGTAAAAAATTTGGGGCAATACACTCATTTGCTGTCTTGCAGAGAGTTAGATGTGAAGACTGATAGTGTAAATATGAAGCTGGTAGTCTTAGCTTAGCAGGAAGTGAAGCGCCCGTCAGAGATGAGTCATTTCTATGTTCCCGGGTCATATGTTCTCTTGATATTAACTAGTCTGGAGATTCCTATCTTTTCAGTTCAAATTACAAACTGATAAAATGACGTGGACGTTTCAAATGCAATGCAGTTTGAATGATAAAAATCTGTTCAGCCACTGAGGAGATAACAATGTCTAAAGTCAAGATTTGCCCACAAATTTGGGGGCATAGGTTTTAAGGAGTAAAGCGTCAGTAGCGTACAAGCTGTTGAAGGTGGATGATTTCAACCATGGTCTGTAAAAATAATGGATGTAGCTACCATGATGTCACCCACTGGTTTGTGGAATATCGCCATCTGTTTTTTTTGGAACCAGAAGTGACCACATTTGGGCGAGAGGCTGACGCTGTGCAGGAGCGAGGGATGGATCTGACTGAGAGGCCGAGGTCACTATTACTGTCACTCAAAGCAGCCCGCCCTTTACTATATGTAACTTTAAGCCTTAATAAAAAGTGAACGAGCAAAAAAAAAAACACCCCCTGTACAGTGGAGGGGGATATAGAGACCAAAGTGCTTATCCTGTTGGGGGTCACAGGGATGCTGGAGCCTATCCCAGCTGACATTGGACGAGAGGCGGGGTACACCCTGGACAGGTCACCAGACTATCACAGGGCTGACACATAGAGACAGACAACCACTCACACTCACATTCACACCTACGGACAATTTAGAGTCACCAATTAACCTGCATGTCTTTGGACTGTGGGAGGAAGCTGGAGTACCCAGAGTAAACCCACGCGAACCAGGAACCCTGTGAGGCGACACTGCTAACCACTGCAAACTCCCACACATGTAATCCAAGTCTGAGCATGTGCATGTGTATGAGCTCCACTTGAGCAGAGTTCAAGCGTACAGGTGTGCACAGACACACTCATCCCCAATCCTCCAATTCATGAATAATGTTAGCCCTTTTTGGATTCTTTGTTCACTGTGGAGCCATGTGACAAAAACAAAGTTTTGTTTTCACAAACTGAAGGTAACACTGGGTGAGAAATTAAAGGGATAGTGCACCCAAAAATGAAAATTCAGCCATTATCTACTCACCCATATGCCGATGGAGGCTCAGGTGAAGTTTTAGAGTCCTCACAACACTTGCGGAGATCCAAGGGCAGAGGGGGTAGCAGCACAACTCCACCTAATGGAGGCTTACGGCGCCCCAGATTCAAACGTCCAAGAACACATAATTGAAACCACAAAATATCTCCATACTGCTCATCCGTAGTGATCCAAGTGTCACTACGGACTCTGTAAGCCTCCATTAGGTGGAGCTGCGTTGCTACCCCGTCTCCCCTTGGATCTCCGCAAGTGATGTGAGGACTCTAAAACTTCACCAGAGCCTCCCTCTGCATATGGGTGAGTAGATAATGGCTTCTGAATTTTCATTTTTGGGTGCACTATCCCTTTAATATACAAATGGTCATTTAGCAGGTGAAGTATTTCTTAAGAGAATAATGAGCTGGGCAAAAAGGCCCCTGGGAAAATAGATATGCTACCCCAAGAAATAGTCAAGCACGTAACTCCCTGTAGAACCACAAACTATAATTTTTGCACTTTGGTGTTTTATGGAATAAACATACCATTTTAATAAGTGCACTTCAAGTACCAGCAGGTGGATTTAAGAGGCAACAGCTAAACATCTAGTTAGCTTAGCATAAAGGATGGTTAACACAGGGAAAAAGCTAGCTTGGCTCAGTCAGGAAGTAAAAACAAAATCCACCTACTAGCACCTTCAAAGCTCAATAATTAACACGTTATATTTTGTTTGTTTGTAATCCGAGCCAGGCTAGCTGTTTACCCCTGTTTCATGTCTTTCTGCGGAGTAGTATCAGTTTTCTCATGTCACTCTTGGCAAGAAAGTGGATAAGCATGTTGCCCAGAATGTCAAACTCCTCTTTTAATTCATCATGTTACCAGTTTTCTGATGCTGTTGTAGTCAAATGAGCTGTGCTCCACTTACTGTGATCATTATAAGGAGAGCTAGCATCATGCCCAGCATCACGTACAAATTACTGGTCAGTCCTCCAGCCCACAAAGGACCCAAGATGGTGGCCAGGCCCCCGACTGAGCGTCTAACACCTTGGCTGAATCCTTTTTGTGAGGCATCACAAAGAAAATAAAAAAAAAGTTTATTTATATCAAGCACAAACACTGAAATATGGTTAGAAATTACAGCACGTATAACTGTTTCTTTGCATCACATATGCTGCGCCGCAATCTGTTGTTTTAATATGGTGAATCGTGCAAACAGTGGTGGTAAAATGAGCCAACCTTGTGTTTTCTCTGCAGTGACTTTGGAGAAGAGAGACACCTGAGACACGGCCACGAAGGGAAGCCCCAGCAGCTGTAGAAACACTCCGATGATGAAGGCGGACAGCTCCCATCTATACCCACCTGGCAGGGATGGAAACATAACACCCTGCTATTACTGAATTATAGTAGTTTGCCCCCGTATTATATGGAATATATCATTAAACAATTACCTTTAAAAACTAAACTCTAACACCAACTCTCACAGACATAAAATATTTATATTATTACATCTCTTAGCTATTAATTAGTAATATTTTGCCGCTTTTCGCTTCTGATATGTGGCAGTAAGGATTCAAAGTGTGTGTCAGATCATACTTCAGTTATCCGTCCCTTCTTCTCTCGGGTTTTTAAGTCCCTTCCACAAATGGGTTGGCACCACCACCAGAGATAGCTCTATCTGAAAACTAAACCACTGCCAAGCTGGCAGCCACTAGATATTTGTTCTCTGCTGCTTTGCACCATGCACATGTTTGTGTGAATGTGTGCCCACTCAAACTGTTGGATGTTCCTGCATAAGCTGAAAGTCTGTAATCTTATAATCAAAAAGCAATGTCGCCAATAAAACATGTTTCTTAGTGGTCCAAGAGAAAAAAATATGTACATATTTTTCCTCAGGTATCTGCCTTTAAGGTTGCATTTCTTTCTTTGGTTGCTTAAACTGTAACTGTAACAAATAGCAAACAAAAGTAGGATACGCTTTAACAAATAGCATTTTTGTCTAATTAGATTACTGTAATCCCTTTATATGTACTCAGGCACTCCCCAGCTCCAGCACCTGTCACTTGTAATCAGAGCGATAAATGTGACGAGCTGCAACAGACGCGGGCCAACATGAACATACAGGATCCAGCTTGCCTGTATGATCTCCTGCTGGCCTACCACAGTCTGAATGATATCATTTACAGGGCACATTCAATTCAGCCAGAGTGTAACCCAATATGCACAGCACACCAACAACAGTCACACGGGAAGGATTTGGCACACAACGCGAGGCATTTTTGTGCGCCTTTGCATTCGTGTTTGTATGTTTTCCCGGACAGGTTAGCACCTCGGGGGTTGCAGAGGAAGATGAGGCACCAGATACAAGCGGTGCAGCAGATGACCAGGCCCGCGGCCAGCACGGCGCGGTCCGCCACCCTCCTGCTCAGCCAGCGCACAAAGAAGAAGCCCAGGATGACCTCCACCCCGCACAGGCTGTACATCAGGCTGTTGCCCAGCTCGCCGAAGCTGAAGTGGCGCTGCGTCAGAGGAGTCACCATGGTCTGGGGGATTTTGAGAAAGATGTTGGCAAGGTCAGACAAAGAGATTCAGTCAGAGTACGAGGAGGAGGATTTATATTAGAGCTGAAACCAGCACCTTTTAAGTCCTTCTAAGGCTTCGTTCAGTCCAGATCAAACGTTTCGTTCTGTTTTGATATTGAAATGATTGTATAATCCAGGTCAGCACTGCGTGACAATTCAGTCGCAACAGTTTAATGAGAGGAGAAAAGGCCTCTTCATGTTTACGTCGGGGACATAGAGACTGATTATGTGCACTTGTTACATCAGTTTTACTCTGAACGTTAAGCGACACTTGATTATTTTCTCAAAGTAACAGTGCGGGTCTTTCCAGGTAAGGCTCAGATTGATGCAGTTTGGATGAAACTCGGGGTAAAATAGTGTGACACTGTGTGAAATGCTTGGAAACCCTGGCTGATGGATCTCAACGGTAGCTGCTCTCACCTCCAGCGCTGTCTGATTGAAGAGAGTGATGAACTGAGCCGTGAGGAGAACAACCACCTCCTCTCTCAGGAACTCTGCAGAGTGAAAGACAGAGAGAGAGAGATATCGGAAAAAAAACAGAGAAACCAAAGAGAAAATCATAAAACAAGCTCAAGTGGTATCACTGAATTGAAAGTTTCGACTGGCAAGTCAGGATGAGATAAAGAAGCTTAAAGAGAAAAGCAAACTTATTAGTCTAAAAGTAATCTTAAAAGGATGGTTCGAATTTTTTTAAGTAGGCAGGAGTACCACCACAGAAACTCAGCAATGTACTGCTGTGGGTGGGGGCAGCAGTGAAATGTATTTTAGTCTCCTAAAAAACTCAATAACCAAACCAAGTGTGCGCTATATGTAGTTTTTACTGCCTTAATTTGCTATCAGACGGCCATTTCCTTTGGTACTACATTTTCTCATTAGTAGAACATGCATTATCTTATGATGGGTGTGTTACCGAACAGGCGTACTGGACCCAGGCCCAAGGGCTGAACGGGCCCCTAAACCAGAGCCTCTGAGTGAAGCTGCTGTTTGCATTTCTTGTCAAAGAGCTAAGTCAATCATGTCAATATAAAGCCCCATCTAAAAAAGCCCGAAAAAGAAAGACTGAAGGAATAGCTAAAGGTCTTCTTTTGACCCATCCACCATCTTTCCCGCCCGCCTTAGTGTTTTGACATTGGAGTTAGCTGAAAGCCTGTTGCATCTCATAAGCCCCTTTAACACTGCCTCTTCAAGGTGGGAATTTCATGCCATTACGCCCCCTTGCCATTCTGTATAAAAAGTACAACCGCAGAATGGGGGGACAGCGTTGTCTCTTGTTTAAGGTGGTACTGGAGGTAGTATCAGCACCGAAATGATATCTGTATAAACAGGACAGGCAGCACAACCGAACGGCTGTGATGTTTTGATGATGTGTTATATGTGCAATCCACCATCAGGATATTTAAAAAGTAGCTGTTAGCAGTTAGCAGCAGACTCAAAGAAAACTAAAAGCAGCCAAAAATGACCACAAATTGGGAAAACAACGAGGTCTGGGAGGTTCTTACCCTCAGAGCAGAGGACGAGATTGGCTGCCATATAACAGAGATGGTAAATGAATGTTAATGCCATGTTATGCCATAGTTACTGTTTGTAAAGTGCTGCCTACGTGTGTGTTATATGTCAGACTAGAGGCCAATGCTGTTGTGTTACATGTCACGCCCATCAGGCTGTCTAAAATCAAACACTGGTGCGCCACAATGCTGTCATCATTTGGTTCTATGTAAAAATGCAAAGGCAGCATAAGGAAGGGACTTCTGTGTAAAAAGGGCTACAGAGATGCCAAAGGGTGCCCTCGATGTCATTATCACACACTAAGGGGCGTGACAAAGTGTCGGCAGATGACGACTTGAAAATGAGAATGAGCTGTGCATGCTTGTGTTTTTCTGGATGTTCAAACAAAGAGATGAAACCAGCTGTGGCCAGCTGCACTGAATACAGACATCAACACTCCACCTGCAAGACAGAGACAACTCAGCGTCTGCAGTGAACATTTCTCTCAGGAGGATTATGTACAGCCACTGCCAAATAAGGCAGAGCGACAGTTGCTGAAGAGCACTGCTGTGCCCAACCATCAGGTAAAACTGAGCTTCTGATTCAGAGAGATCCTAAGGTTGTGTTGTAACAGTCAGCAGTAGATCTCTGGGTCCTTGGGCTAAGAGTGATGTATTCAAAACTGTGAAATTAAAGGAATGCTTCACCCGAAAATTACCATTTGTTTATCAATTATTCACCGTGTGTTACCTTGAATTCTTAAAGAAAACTTTGTTTTTCCTGCACATCTCCACAGTGAGCGAAGAATCCAAAAAACTTAGAAAACTCTTGATTAATTGAAGTCGTAGGGGTCCATGTTTGACGACAGCAAAACTATCAAAACATCCGTTTACTAACTCTCACATTCTTCGTTCTCAGAAAAATTCAGGACCACACACACTGTTATAAAAAACCTGTCCAAATGAAAACGCAAAACACAACTGAAGCACTGTCAAAAGCACACCAAAGCATCAGGCGGTGATATAAGTGAAACCCAAAAGCCATACAAAAAGGTAAGATGGAGGAGGAGTGGAAGAGAAGAGTGGTCTAATCATGGAGAGAGAGACAGAGCCTCAGAAAATAAAAGCAAAATGCATGAGAAAGAGATGAAAAAGAAAGCAAAGGAGGAAAAGCTGGAGAAGAACAATAAGAAGAAGGATGTTTTTAACTGGATGTCAAAGAAGAGGGTGCATCCAGTTTGACGGGGACAGTAAGGTGGAAGAGGCTGCTCACTGTTCAGCTCAGGTTGGACAACAGTAGGTTCCTCCTACCCCTCCCCTCACTTCTCCATCCTCCACCCCAACCTCCCTCCTCCATCTGTTTAGCTAGTGTTAATATGACTGCTGCATTTAATAGAGATGTTTATTCCTGTATTTATCAGACTGAAAGAGCTCAGAGAGCTTGTGGGACATAGAAAAATTGGGAAATGATCCTGATAGGCTACTATGTGCTCTAATGACAGTAGTTTTGTATTATTTATATAGGAAAGGGTTATGTTTAGGATGGCTTTAGTGTGTTATCGAGCATGCTTTTAGGCCCGCCAAAAAACAAAGGACAGAGAAATGATGAGAAACAGATTAACTGTCTAACTCCACAATTCTTTACTACACAGTTCACAGTCTTTTCACGTTTTCAAGTATTTACTAACAAGTATAAAGTGTTTCGAAAGAAATCAATGATTTTGCTTTACCCAGACTTTAACGAGCCAGGGAGCATTCACACCAGGATAGTCCGGGGGACTCAGTTCGATTGGGCGGGGAATGCCGAAAAAAGTTCACACCTTCATTTGGTTCGGTTCACTTTCACACTGCACTTTTTAAAGCGGACCAAACCGCCAGGACAACGTCACGCAGTTACAACAGCTAGACATTTGTGGGCCGTATTGCCCGAAACGACCACTGACCAGGAAGAAGAAAAGCATGAGGGAGAAGAAAACCTGGCTCATCGATTGGCCAGGGCCGAAAACGGAAATCCATCCCCTTCAGCCGGCTTGATCACCACAAAAATGCACTGCACTCTACCTCACTTCCTCTCTTTGGTTCACTTCCTCTCTTTGGTTTGCTGGATAGTCCGTTTGCATTTCCCACAGTAAGCAAACCTCACCAGGGTTCACTCGCAAGTGAACCGAGATCCCCAGTTTTTAAGCGGAGCAGGGTTCACTCATTTAGTCAGCACCAGAGTTTGAATGAGCGTTCACACCACTCCAAACGAACCGAACTATCTGTGGAAGCGGACCAGGGTTCGTTCAAAGCGGACCAAATAGCGCCAGTGTGAATGTGTCCACAGTGTCGATGCTGTACCAGTGGGAGTACCCCTACTTGCTCAACCTCCGCCCTCTGCTCTACAGCAGCACGTCACTGACAAAGAACAATATCAGTTACCTGGTCATATCCATGGTCAGTGTAAGGTTGTTCTCTGTGGCACCTCTCATTTATGATGGAATATTTCCTGTAGCGCAGCAGCTCCTCCGCCATGGGAAGGCCTACTGCTTCAACCGAACCGTGAGTTTTGTGAATCATTACACCCCTACAGCTTACATATCTGCACCACCAGGTAGCTTGTTATCTTTCTTGGCTTCCAGTTTCTTCAGAAGTTTCCCATCTTTCTTTCTTTCAGTTCGTTAAGTCTCCCTGTGCAAAATGTCTTCTTCTCTGTACTTTGGTTCACAAAGGTATCCTCTTGTCTCCATGGTGAACGACCTTTTTTGTATTTTCTTGTATTTGTTGTTCCTTCCATAAACTGCTGAAGGTCTGACTCAAACAGCTGACCTGCAGTGTAATACAGTGCACAGCACTGGGGGCGCTTACGCATAAGAATACAAAAGTTCTACAGCTGAGAAAATGTTGTGCCACAGGAAAGAGATGTTTGACGGCAAGGTAAAGGGGTTTAAATACAGCGTCCACTTAAACCGATATTTACTTTACTAGGTAGGTCTTTTTTTAGGCGGCTAAAATATGTTTTGCTGCTGGCCCTTGCTTAGTTTTCATGTCAGACTCCAGTCTGCTTCTCTGACATCTACTGTAGGTAATACACTGACTGATGGAGGAGTTTTTCATACAACCCAACTTCAAAAAATCCAAACTGTCCCTTTAAGACTGAAAGAGGCTGATGAATCCTGGCTGGTTGGTCATGTTGATCCTCCAGTCCGGTCCAATTAATTGTCTTTTTCTAGAGATAAGTGAGAGTTCTTATGTCCAAAACATGGTAACATGAGAGAAGGGAAAAAAAATTCTGATAAATTCCAAATTCTGATACCAGCTTTCCCTGGAACCAAAACTCCCTTATGGACTTGGAGAGGAGGAAAAATGAGCTGGGCTTGCTGCTAAATTTGGAAGTCCATGCCAGATGGCTGGAGGAATGGCTTGATATTACAGTGTGTGATCTACTGAGGTTCAGCTCTCTCTGTTCACTGGTTTTACTATTATTTATATGATTTCAGTTTTGTTCACGACTGCGGTGTGCACTGTATGTGTAGTGGATGTATTTATAGTCATGTATTTTAATGTATGTGAGTGTATTTACAAGCTGGGGTTTAAACATCATTATATGGGTTTAAAGAGGCTTTGAGATGATGCATTTTGCATTTCCATAAATTTGGGGGACTTAGAAGAGACAGATTTTTTAAAAATCACTATAGCAGAGGCGGAAATATCCGGATTTTCTAGATCCTATAACGTCCATGATGCAACATGTCTTTCATTTTACCTTGGCTACAGGTAAACACCCACATCTTTTACTCCAGCTCCCATGTTGTTAGTCTTCAAGTTCAATCCAAAATTACTACGATGACATCATCACCTAGCGTAACGTGATTGTTTAGTCTGTGAAGTGAACAAGAGAAATGTAACAAATTGTTTCCGGGGAGTTTTAAGCTAGAACAATTTCTTGGCAGGCGCAGAGACTTCCTTGAGTCTTTTATCTCTTGGCTGGCTTAAAGACTTCCTTGAGTCTTGTTGTCACTGTGAGGTTGTTACCAAGACAACCAGGAAGACACTGCTCAGCTCACAGACATGGTTCACCCTGCAGGTTCACACAGAGTTACAGAGAGAAGATCGGCCTTTTGTTGCTGTGCCCCACATACTTGGAATGTGCTTCAGCAAAACTTCAAGTTGACCTCATTAAAGGGATACTTGGACAATATTGAACCAGGTTTGTGTGGCTGTGGTGTGTGTGTGCATGGGACCAGTGTTTTGGCTGGCAGATGGGTCGGGAGCTCCAGAAGCTGGTGGCACAGGGGGCGCCTCAACACTGTTTATCTGCACAAACTCCCAACATCACAGTGACACAGGCCTGGTTGAAATTGGTTGAGTATCCCTTTATTACCACTCAGACGATTCCAAGGTTTAATTGCTGATCTTAAACTGGGCGTAACCTGTACGATTTGAGCCAGTTCTGACCCAATTTTTGGGTTTGCATTTCTCATGTTAGAGTCAGACTGAGTGTCAGATTTGTCAGCCGTTGGTTGCTGTGCAGTGCTTAGGGAGGAGCGCGGACCAGTCACAGCACGATCAACTGCTCCTGAACAGATGTTGGATGTTCAGAAGTTGGGCATACACTGTACGATGTGAGCCAGTTACTGACCTGATTTTTGAGCCTCACGACTCCTTTAAGACTCAAACGTAATTTCAGCTTTGTCAGGCAGTGAACAGGGGAAGTGAAGACTAATCATGGCCCGAGGAACTGCTCCAGAACGGAAGACTGAATTTCGGACATGTCAGAAATTTTGGTTGGCCATTGTTAGGTTCTCAAACTGCTGAAGCAGAGCTTCGAGTTGATTCCCCGGGGTCACTGCCTTTTTTTTCTCAGTCAATATACCCAGTATACCCAGCATGTTTGTTAGTGTGTCTAACTTGAGTGTGAGTATGAGTGTGTCAGAGAGCAACAGAGGGAAAGAATCAAAACTTAGACTGACTAGTTTTTGCAGAAATTTAGTTTTTAGCTCTTTTTGGGACGTCTGTGTCTATGTAACTGTGAACTCTACCTCCACTAGCAAACTAATTTTGACCCTCCATTGAGCTTTCAAACAAATCTGTATTGACAGTTTTCAATAGCCAGAATTGTCCACAGAGGCTGACTGGCCATTTCATTTTCTATTTTACATGTACAGTGTGAGCTGGTTTGAACTCAGGGTGGTGGAGCCCCTCTGTGCAGAGTTTGCATGTTCTCCCCGTGTCAGCGTGGATTTCCTCCAGGTACTCCAGCTTCCTCCCACAGTCCAAAGACGTGCAGGTTAATTGGTGACTCTAAATTGTCCGTAGGTGTGAATGTGAGTGTGAATGGTTGTCTGTCTCTATGTGTCAGCCCTGTGATAGTCTGGTGACCTGTCCAGGGTGTACCCTGCTTCTCGCCCAGTGTCAGCTGGGATAGGCTCCAGCCCCCCCAGCCCACGACCACCAACAGGATACAGAAATGAGTGTGAGGACATTAATCATGATCTTTGGCTTTGGAGTTGGAATTAAATATTAACACTTCTAAAATGAGCTCAGGTTATAAAGTGTACGCCCTGCTTTAGAGGTGCTGGAAGACGTATTCTTGAGCGTCTGGAATGAGGTAGTCAAGCTTTTTCCCCCTGCTTTCAGTCTTTATGCTAAGCTAAGCTAACCAGCTGCTGGCAGTAGCTTCATATTTATCTAACCCTAGCCTAACCCTAACCCTTCCGCACATGAGAGTCTATCGGTCTTGCCATGTAACACTTGGCAAGAAAACCATCAAGCATTTTTCCCAAACGTAACTCCTTCCTGTTAACCATTATCAATTGTTTATATACTGCTTATTAATAATACAAGCGGCAACATCCGGGGGGGCTGAACAATGAAGACAATGTGGAAGTGCCAAAAACTGCAGTTCCACGAATGGCCCCCTGAGGCTGGCTCCAAAAGTGAATCAATCCCCATGGACGCCCATGTTAAAATATCCAACTTTACAGCAGAAATAAACACGTTTACAGCCTGGTACAAAAAACGGTTTGGTCTCTATGGCTAGTACCCCAGTTAATGACAACTGCACAGGGGGTGAATTTCTATATATTTCACCTGTTTGCATTATATTAAGGTTTAAAGTTATGCATAATTAAGTGTATGGCTGCTCTGAGTGACAGGCTGTCTGCTGATAATGACCTTGGCCTCTCAGTCGGATCCACCTCTCGCTCCTCCACACCACCAGCCTCTCGCCCAGATACGTCTGGCTAAAAAAAAAAAAAAAAAACGTTTGGTCATGGACTTTCCACGTCCACATACGACGAGCAAGGTACCCTGGGTGTGTTGGTTGTTGACGTTCAGGGGTGCTGTGTCAAGTTCTGCCTTTTACATGTATTGTCTTCTTTTTTTTCCTTCAACAACCCATACACCACCACTCCCACCGACCCCACTTCCGACTTTCGCCGCCTTAACTATCATCCTTGTCCCGCCGCGTTTGCCCCTGATGCTACCAGGCGCTGTTAAACTATAACGTCAACTGGCTGCATATCATGCCGACATTAAAGGACGTCTTTTTTTGTTGGTTTCTCACTGTCCAAGCGCCGGATTTTGACGACTTCAGAGTGAGACCAGGCTCCAAAGTGCCAAACTCGAGACTGCAATAGCCCACAAACCAATGGGTGACATCACAGTAGCTACGTCCATTATTTCTACAGTCTATGGTTGAAATCATCCACCTTCAACAGCTTGTGGCCACCTGATGTTATACTACTTGAAACCTACACCCTCAAATTTGTGGGCAAATCATGACTTGAGTCTTGATTGGAACTGTAACGATGACAATCTCCAATCTCTTACAATGTTAGTTGACATCAACAGAACATATAACCCTGGGAACACAGGAGTGACTCTTCTCTGAGATGGGCGCATCGTGTTTACAGCCTGGTACAAAAAAGGTTTTGGTCTCTACAGCTAATTTTAAGCATTCATGAAAACTGTATGAGGAATTCATTTTATATAACTCACCCGTTTACATTGAATTAAGGTTTAAAGTTATGCATATTTGAGGATGTGACTGCTTTGAGTGACAGGCCGTCAATGAAGTGTCACCATGGCTAAGGCTACAATATCCATGATCCTTGTTCCAAAGGCAAAAGTTCACACTGGTTTCACTTGTGTTGTTTGTGATGCACGACTCCGACCAGAACTAAAAGACTTGATGAAAAAAAAGAACACAGCAAGTGAAAGAGTTGCCGGAGTTTCAAAGATTCTTCACTCATGCACAAGAAGTCGAGGAGGATCAATAATTCACGAGAGCGAATACCAGACACATTGTAACGGCTAACAGACACTCCTACAGTGTGTGTGTGTGCGAGCTGCAGACATCCTCCAGTTTTGCTCTTGCATGAGTTTCTGGTGTTGTAGATTTTCTTCAAATCAAAAAGGGGAATCAATAAGACGAATGTTGGCCACATTTCCAATTCTGTCTCCATTTCATCCACGAGTCAACCATAGCAAGTCAGTCAATAAGAAAAAGGAAGTCTGCCATCCATCCCTTTGCCACATCTTCAAAGAGTCAGAGAATCGATTTGGAGGTTTCACACACACACACACACACACACACACACACACACACACACACACACGCACGCACACACACAGACTAACAAAGTACAGGAAAAGTTAATCAATAACGGCACACAATCACAGCTTGCATCCCATGTAAACTTACTATGACACAAATCCAATAGGACACCTGACATCATACATATACATGCTCACTCTGACATAAACCAGACACATACACACAAGTCCAATCAATACACAGGGAATCTGATCTGACGTGCCACACAGGATTTCTCAGAGAGACCTGTGTGTGTAGGTATGAGTGTGTGTGCATGCAGACAGAAAAAACCCAACAGAGCTGATACGAAACATGTGCATTGGCAGTGACACCTCTTCCTTCCTGAACCCCACAAATAAGGCAGAGGAAAGCTGACAATCATTGCACGGGACAGCCAGTCAAAACCTGCTCACTCACCTCTGCTGGCGCTGAAGCTTTTGAAAGGGTTCGAGATGGACGAGGCGCCGCGCACGGGGTGCATCTCACACGAGGCGGAGGTCTCCGATTGGTCGGGGCTGACAGCTCTGTAGGTGTGCACCTGCTCCTCGTCGGACCTCATCAGCGGCACCTTCTCCCCGTCATCCTCCTCTCGTTTCATCTCCACCATCACCGCGCCCCCCTCTGAGCTGATGGGTGGTACATCCCAGTACGTAGCCAGGACAACAAACTGGAGCAGCAACCACAACAGGCACATGAAGATCTGAGAGTGAGGAGGAAAGACCAAAAAAAAAAGAGTCAAATATCTTAGAATTTCTTTTTTAAGCATCAAAATCATGGAAAACTATCAGGGGAGATAAAGTATTTGATTTATGGAAGAAGGTGTTCAAGACATAAAGTAACCTGGCCCAGTGAGATAAAGAGACTTGCAGCGTCAAATTATGTGGAAAAATGGAAGTAGGCGCCGGAGCTTTGTTATATCTCATTTGAGCTACATCCGTTCTACAGGTATTCAGAGACTCATGAGATGGAAATAGATCGATTTGGGTTGTTACGGGCCTGAATATCGCTGCAGGTGTTTTGTATTCTTCTTACTCAGAGAACAAAGCAGAAAACTGCAGCAGGAGTGCAGAATGTAGAGTGACTATTTCTGAAGGTTGTTTCTGTATTCATGAGGCTTTCAGAGAACCTTAGATTACTGATTATCTGGATGCTGTTACCCCAGGAGACGTATATTTGTTCACAACAAAGGGCCCCAGTTTGAAATCACACAGCCGCAGGAACAGGTTGAACGCCGGCCCTGGAGAGACAGGAGGAAGAGCTTTAGAGAAGAAGTAAAAACAGAGTGGTGTGCGGAGACAGTAGCCTCCACATCAGTGATTTCCATTGAATGTCTCCTTCTCACAGTTGAAAGTGAACATCAAAGAGGACATCACATCCCTCCACATCATATCCTCCCCAGTGTCTGATATTTCTCAGAAGACAGAGGAGGTGGAGGGAAAGAGACATCTCTCTGTAGTAAGATGAAGGGGGAGAAACTGACCCACGAGGAGGCCAGCTTGTCGACAGGCCATGATGGCCGCAAAGATGCCGGCGCGCTCCTCGGGACGAGTGCACCGAGTCAGGAAACCGAAGATGGAGGAGCCCGCTCCTGCGCCGACACCTGAGAGGAAAACAGCAGCTTTCTGTTACACCTTTACAGCAGGCTTTGGGTGTTATTTCATGACATGCATGCATGTGAGCGTGTGTGTGTCACCTGCTACAAGCCGACTGCATAACAACAGCCACTTTGAGTATCCAATAAAATACATGAAGTTACCTGGGGACACATGAAAATGAAAATCATGCTGAAAAATGTATGAGACAAGTTATTCACTTTAAGGCTGAAACATGAATGTCTCAACCACTATTGGAGGGATTGCCATGAAATTTTGTACAGACAGTCCTGAATCCTAAAGACTTTTGTGATCTCCTGAGAGTTCATCTTACAAAAAGTGGTGTACAATTTACGATCACTAACAACCATCATGCATTGCACATACAAGGAAACAAAATTTATATGAAATGAATCACCGGAAAACATTTGAGAGACACTTAATAGTCAAGCGGAAATCTCTGAGGCTGAAAAATGATGATGATGTCAATGTGGAAGTGTTAAAACTGCAGTTCCTCTAATGGCTACTTGAGACTCGCTCCCAAAACAGAATCAATCTCCATAGACCCTGGTGTTAAAGTGCCCAAATTTACTGTAGAAATAAACATGTTTACAGCCTGGTACAAAAACAGTTTTGGTCTTTGTGGCTGATTCAAACATTCATGACAACTGTACAGGGGGTGAATTTTTTATAACTCAGCATATTTACATTTTATTAAGGCCCAAAGTTGTGCATATTTAAGGCCTTGAGTGACAGTTCATGAGTCAGATTCACTTGCTCTTCCACAGCTCCACCCATGTCCAAATATGGTCACTTCTGGCTTCAAAAAACCAAGATGGCGACGGCCGAAACGCAAAACACAAGGCTTCAGAACAGCAGTCCACAAACCAATGGGTGACATCACGGAAATCCCCATGTAGTGAGTAGTGAACAATGAATAAGTGATACACTGACATACAAATACCAAATTTTAGCCACTGACTGTAGCTGTGATCACGTCTGGCTCCAAAACACCAAGATGGCGACGGGCGAAATGCCAAACTTGGGGTTTCAAAACAGAAGTCCATAAACTAATGGGTGGGTTGACCATAGCTGTGTCCGGTATTTATAGTCTATGGTTTAACCCCCCCAAAAAATTAGCTCGCCAATGTCGGAGTATGTGGGAGTGTTTTTCTTGGGGCAATCAACAGTAACCACAAAAGGGGGCAATACCACCAACCTGTTCCCCCACCTGTGGATTTGACTTTCTGCAAAACATCCTACAAGGTGACATTATAATGATGGCTGGCGTTAGTCCTCGTGGCGTTTTTGTTTATCAGTTTATCGTGTTGCCTTTTCACTGTCCATTAAATGTAACTGCTCTCTCTTTTTGTTCCCTTTTATGGTGATAAACTCTCTCTCCACCTTCCTACGCCATTTTGGGTGTTATTCATTTGCCAAAAAAAAGAGACAAAATATACAAAAGAAAAGTTTAAAGATGAACTCACAGCCTGGTGCAAAAACAGTTTGGTCTCTATGGCTAATTTCGACATTCATGAAATCCGTACAGTGGGTGACTTTTTTTATTATTCACCCTTTACGTTTCATTAAGGCTCAAAGTTAGTTATATTTAAGGGCGGGGCCGCTTAAGTGACAGGCGAGATGTTGTTACAGTTTATGAGTCAGATCTGCCCCTCGCTTCTCTACACCTCCACCCTCTCATCTAAATATGGTCACTTCTGGCTCCAAAAAATACAAAATGGTGACAGCCGAAATGCGAAACACAAGGCTTTATAACGGCAGTCCACAAACCAATGTAACCAATGTATGTAGGACTATACATTTATAGTCCTTTACATAGAGTTCCTCATGAAGTGAGTAGTGAATAATGAATATGTGATGTACTGTCTGACTGTAGCCAGGCTGTTGGAATGTTATCATTCGACTGAATGGGCGTAATCAGAGGTTATCAGCCTCATAGATATGGGTTAGAAAGGGCCTTCTGCATCTGCTAGTAGGTTTGGACAGCCAATATCAGCCCATTAAAACAGTCGCAGTTTCGTTAGGTTTCACTTTTACTTTCAATAGGTCTAGGCGCAAATACTAAGTCATTAGATATAGAATAAAGATCATGGTTTGGTGTAGAGGAAGTACTTTTGTTAGGCCCTACTAACACACACATCATGTGACAACTTACGAATCCTGTGTTGTTTGACTAATCCACCAAGGCCCATACTCTCTTTACGTACGAAAATACATGCATTTCAAACACTGTACTGCCCACATGTGTTATAAAAAAATTCACCCCCTGTACAGTTGGCATTAATGTTGATTTTTTTTTTGCTACCAAAAAAAAAACAAAAAAAAAACACTTCCACGTACTCTGACATTGGCGAGTTAATTTTTTGGAGGGTTTAAACCATAGACTAGATGGACACAGCTACGGTCAACCCACTCATTAGTTTATGGACTGCTGTTTTGAAAACTCAAGTTTGGCATTTCGCCCGTCGCCATCTTGGTGTTTTGGAGCCAGACGTGATCCTGGCTACAGTCAGCGGCTTAAATTTGGTCTTGTACATCACAGTGCATTACTTACTCATTGTTCACTACTTGGGGATTTCTATATAAAGGACCATAAACATAAACTGTATAAACAACGGACATAGCTACCGTGACGTCCCCCATTGGTTTGTGGACTGCAATTATGAAGCCTTGTGTTTTGCGTTTCAGCCGTCGCTATCTTGGTTTTTTGAAGCCAGAGGTGACCATATTTAGACGAGAGGGTGAAGTTGTGGAGGATCTAGCGAATCATGCATCCTTTATGTTGGCATCAATCTTTGTAAATAGATATCTACATATGTACGCAGAATCTGTCGGCAACGGGACACGATTTTGGTAAACAGTTTGTGGGCACAGGGAAACTGAGAGTACCACCAGTTTCTCCTTTATTGTTTACCAACTGTAAACTTGTTGTCGTGGCCACCACAGAAGGCCTGCCTCTCAAATCAGCTGATTGGACAATGGGAAAAAAAAGCGGAGATGATGTCTGGCATTTTTCTGCCCTGACTTAAAGTTTTTTCAACTTGAGGAGTTCAGAGTGCTCCGGCAAAAAGGCTAGGTGCCTTGAGCACAGAAATGCAAGGCACGTGGCAATAAGGAAACAGCTTAATTCTCACGAAACACAATTACAAATGGGCGCCTCCAGCTGCTTAAACACTTTATGTGTGATCAGGGCCTAACACGTCCAGGCTGACAACGGCACTCTGAACCCACTAGTAGATATATCAGGTATGTATCTTCTATGTGGCTGATAACGACTGATAATGCCCATTTAATCATATGAATACATTCAAAACTCCTGGCTACAGTCTGAGTTTACACAAACACAGTCATGCCAGTGCTTTCTAAAATCATGTGATTTGTCTTGTGGTTTGATCACTCACCAGCAATCTCAAAAAGATTGGAGAAAAGGATGATGGACTTTGTAGTTTTGGTCCGGTCTGACCACAGCCCGAAAAGCGGACCTGTGATCAGCCCGCTCAAACTGAAGGCAGACAGACCCAGACCCAGGAAGTAAGGGGGGGCCTCCAAAATCTGAAGATACTTCCATATTGTGGGCAGAATGACGGCTGAGACCACCAGAGAAGAAGAGATGAAGGAAAGATGAGTGTGGAGGGAGAAAAAAACAAGGGAGACATGTAAATGACAAGCCTTGTTTACCCACAGAAAAATATATTTCAATTTAAAATGCTCTCTGTGATGTGTGCTTCAGCCAAAATGCCAGGCAGATTCAGCTCTAATGAGACCATTATCTCATGTCTTCACGTCTATAAAGCTGTCATAATGAACTTACCGTACTCAATGCCGCTCAGCATAAATATCAGTCCAATTGTGAAGAAAGTTAGATTCCTCTTTTGGTGATTATCCATTGTGCTCTGTGACTCGCTGTCTTTAATGCACCGACATTTGGCTGCGCATGTTGTCCACGAATGCTGCTCAGCTGTATAATCAGATAACAGGAAACACTGTGCGTACAATTACAACTGCTGGCCCGGATAATCAGAGGAACTTGTCGGTCATTTGAAAACTTCTTAGAGACTGACAAATGAGATCACACGAGGTTCCTCCTATAGAAGAGGCTCAGCGGGGGTGAGACCTGAGACGCAGGGCAGAATACATCAAATCAGCAACGAAAACAAACTGAAATGATTGCAGCAGTCCGTCCCCATTAGGCATTTATGTTAAAGATGAAATTCTCTTTGAGTCACGTCCGCAGCGCAGCATCACGCTGTGAGCCTCACGGTCAAGGCAATGTCTCGGGTTACCAGGTGAGGTAAAGTACACTCAGCTTTATACATTTTTAATCTTGTTTTCTTCAGTTTCATCAAAAGCACTTGATTCTCCCACGGCCTAGTGGAAAAAAAGTGCCAGGGCCTGTCTGCCTTCTTGTAGGCTATGGGTACGAAATAACTTTTACAAGAAGAGACTCCACTTGGCAGCTCACAAATACATCACACACAGTAATAAAACCATACAGGTGATAAAATATATCAGATAAACTGCGATTACATTTGCCAGAATAAGAAGCCTTACAGCAGAACATTTGATAAAGAGGTAAAGGAAAATATTCTAAAATAAAATAATGCCTTATTGTATTTAATGCTGAATAAATTAGGTATGACACCGCTGTCTGTTTTATTGAAAGGTTGGCGCTGTGCTCAAGCTGCTGTGGTGTTCCTAGCCCTGGGCTTGTTATATTAAACAGAACTGTCACCAAGTTAATACCTCCATATGTTTTTCCAGAAACCCATGAATAATACAGTGAGTTTCGATTGTTTGAATAACACATATAAACCCACTCAGCATTCTGCTCCCATGTCACACAGTGTCGGGACAGTCTGAGAGGTCTGGAGCTCAACGAGCTGACAGGATAATGAAATGGTGAAGGACACATATATTTGGGTCAGTATCTCTTTTATCTCTGTATGTGTGTGAGGGCTCAGATCTTTACTACACAATTATTTTTGCCAACAGAATTCAGACTAATTTCTAATTAAACTAATTTCAACTAATAAAATGTGGAAGAAAAAAATGCTGTCAGTCAAATCAGAGGCGGATCTTCCTATAGGCGACATAGGCAGCTGCCTAGGGTGACTCCCAGAGGGGAGCTGCCCAAAAATTTAACCCCAAGAAATGTTTTTTAACATTCAAAAATATCGAACATAAGGAAAATGTTAAAGTGGAGTGTATGGGGGATGAAGAGGCAAAAGCCACCCAGGACAGAGCATAAAAATAAGACAACAAAATTTGAAAATTTGCACATACGGTATTCTCTCATTGCTTGATTTTTGTTATTATTGTGGCCGGCACGGTGCTACAGTGGTTAGTACTCTCACCTCACAGCAAGAGGGTTCGAAGGTGCGAAGGGGCTGCTAACTATGGTGGCCAAAGCAAAAACGTGAATGGCCCCATCTGGAGCCAGTGTTTGGTTTGTCCGCTCTGGACTACTGTAGAAACCACAGACTGTATTAATCATGGATGTAACTACCATGAAGCCACCCATTGGTTTGTGTGCTGCAGTTTTAAAGCCTCAAGTTCGGCATTTCATTGTTTGATTTTTGCTATTATTGTGGGCAGCACGGTGGTGCAGTGATTTGTACTGTTGCCTCACAGCAAGAAGGTTAGGTGTTCAAATCCACCGGCCAGCTGGGGCCCTTCTGTGCAGAGTTTGCATGTTCCAGCTGTGTCAGTGTGGGTTTTCTCCAGGTACTCCAGCTTCCTCCCACAGTCCAAAGACATGCAGGTTAATTGGTGAATCTAAATTAGCTCTTGTTCTTTGTCGTGATAAATACAATAAATATAAAAGATTATAAGTATGATATTCATTAAATCATTCATTTTCCGTAACCGCTTATCCTGTTAGGGGTTGCAGGGGGGCTGGAGCCTATCCCAGCTGACATTGTGCGAGAGGCAGGGTACACCCTGGACAGGTCACCAGACTATCACAGGGCTGACACATAGAGACAGACAACCATTCACACTCACATTCACACCTACGGACAATTTAGAGTCACCAATTAACCTGCATGTCTTTGGACTGTGGGAGGAAGCTGGAGTACACAGAGAAAACCCACGCTGACACGGGGAGAACATGCAAACTCCACAGAGAGGGGCTCCCCCACCCTGGGTTTGAATCAGTACCCTCTTGCTGTGAAGTGACAATGCTAACCACTGCACCACATTGCTGCCCTATAAATACAATAATGTTCTGTCTCTTTTTTGGCAAATGAAGTATACCCAAAATACGAACGTAGGAAGGTGGGGAGAGTCTATCACCATAAAATGGAACAGAAAGAGCAGTTACACTTAGTGGATAGTGAAAAGGCAGCCTGATAAATTGATTAACAAAAAAGCCACAAGGACTAACACCAGACATCATTATAATGTCACCTTGTAGGATGTTTTGCAGAAAGTCAAATCTGCAGGATGATGGAGGCAAAGGTGGGCGAAGAGGTTGGTGGTATTGCCCCCTTTTGCAGTTGCTGCTGATTGTCACTTCCTGCAGACTGGGCTGTCTACCAACAACAACAACAACAACAACAACAACAAAGAAAATCCCACATACTCCCAAGCTATTTTTTGGGGGTTAAACCATAAACTGTATAAATAATGGACATAGCTACTGTGAATTCAGCCATTAGTTTACGGACTGCAGTTTCTGAGCCTTGAGTTTGGCATTCAGACGAGACGAGACGAGACGAGACGAGACGAGATGAGACAAGACAAGACAAGGTAAGGTAAGGTAAGGTAAAGTAAGATAAGATAAGATTGTTGTGTGTTATGTGTGTAGATGTGATTGAATTGGCAACTTTCCCAACATTTTCCACTTGCAACAACACACAACTGCAACTTTTCCTTCTGACTAACATGCACTGTCAGAGTGCTGTTTCCTTTCGAGTAAAAAGTTAATAGTGAAGACGGGATTCATTCAGGTTTTCCATGGCAAATTACTACATGCAGCTGAGGCTCACGGGCCCACTGAGAGGCTATTAGCATCCTACCTGCCTTACCTGTGGTTGTTTCTATAGAAACACACATGAGAGAGGAAGGTGTTGTTGCACTCACCTTTGAGCCTTGGTAAACAACAGGAAGTCCCCCAGTGAATAAACTGCAATCTGGTCCACTCAGTCAGTCACCGCGCTTCACTGGAGCCTGTTGGGGACACACACTGATCAGCTGTTGACAGAGGGACATTTGACTTTCATATAGAGCGGAGCTTATTAGGTGGATATACTGTACATACTGGGAGGTGGCTGAGACAGAGATAGGAGTGGGCATGTTCTTGAACACAGCTTCTCCCCGGAGGTCGTTCACCATTCCCATTAACATCAACCTGCAGGGTGCTCGCAGGCGGCAGACACGGTAAGAGAAGACGATCGACTGGGCCGGGCAGCTTTGAAAACACTGTTGGGAGATCATTAGGTGAAGTTTAAACAAAGCCTCACATTCAGATCTCCAACTCTTTGGCACATCTGAGCAGGATTAGACACACTGTATGTGTCTAGAAAGCCAAATGTAGATCTGTAAGGTCTGAATCTAGACTAAAATCCATAAATATTGCATTAAAGAAACCCTCCACAGATTTTGCTTATCAAGGTCAGTTTACACGGCACTAAGAGTGCTACTTTAAAAACAGTTGTATTATGAATTTGTGGCTCTGGAAGGAGCTATCTGACAAAATAATACTTGATAAGGTAATCAGGGTTCTCACTTTGGCCTTGAAAACTTAAAGGGGACCTATTAAGCTCATATTCAGGTTCATACTTGTATTTTGGGGTTCTACTGTAACATGTTTATATACTTTATTGTCACAAAATGCTGTCTGTGCAGGAACACGTACTCACTCTCTGTCTGAGACGCTCTGTTTTAGTGCCTGTCTCTTTAAGGTCCCCTCCTGAAAAGACCTGGTAGGTTCTGACTGGTCAGGGTTTGTGGGCCCTCCTTATGTCAGTTCCTCTGCACCTTCACTGTAGCCACAAAGGGATGATGTTTTTCTGTAGGCCGACGCGGAAGTTAGCATCACACTAGATTCCTTGACAAAAAGCCTATGGGATTTTTGGATTATTGCCGAAAACAAGCTCTGTGGCAAACAAATGTTTATGATATGCTTTGTTCAATAAGATAAGCTTCACAAATGAACACCACTTTTATGATTATTGAAGCCTAAATACCATCGCCAAAAGTAAAAAAGTTAATGTTAGGCTATAAATGAACTACACTATGGTCACGTCAGGGGAACATCCCTGACATTAGCATGTAGTAGCAGTGTAGGCTACATAATGTTAATGACCAAATAAAGACATCCATCACGAGCTGACGTCAGCTTGTTGGCAAAGTAGAAAAATCAGTTGGAAACAGAGTAATCAGAACAGTCTGGAGCCTGAGGCTTTCGCTCACAGGGATTACTTTTATATATGTTTACGTCATTATTTGAAACTTAAGCCACGTTTAATATGAACACCCATCACTAACATCACTACAGAAAAGCATAACAGGAAGTCTGTGTTATGAAATGGGGTTGTGAAGTTTGTAAGACATACGCAATAAAGAATTATGGGAAATGTAGGATTATGTGTTTATGGAGATTGTAATGTTTAGTTCATCACTGTTGTTAGAGCTCTGATTCTCTGCCTGAGCTTGAGTGGGCCTGTCCTAACCTGCCAGGCTGTAATTTCTCAATATTCCCATGGGCTTGAATCGGGTTGGGTTCTCGCCAATTTACCGTTTTTTTGTTTAGTTTCTTTGTTTTGAAAATGAAACTGGCAGTTCTCGTGTGCAAATAGCAAAAGTTTCAATTGACTGAACCAAGAGGGAAAGAGAGAGAGAACTGCGACTGAGGGAGGGAAAGTGGCAGTACAACGGAGCAACATGTCAGCCCTTAGCTTGTAATTAATGTTTTAATATTAACTCCAAATCTGAAGCCATGGTTCTCTGCTGGAAAACGGTGGATTGCCCTCTGCAGGTTGGGAGAGAGTTACTGCCTTAAGCGAGGGCGTTCAAGTATCTCTGGGTCTTGTTCACGAGTGAGGGTAGAATGGAGTGTGAGATAGATCGGCAGTTTGGTGCAGCTTCTGCAGTGATGCAGGCACTGCGCCAGTCCGTCTTTTTACTGGTCCATCTACGTCCCAACCCTCACTTATGGTCATGAGCTCTGGGTACTGACCAAAAGAATGAGACAAGTGGCCGAAATGAGTTTCCTCCGTGGGGTGGCCCGGCTCAGCCTTAGAGATAGGGTAAGGAGCTTGCGCATTTCGGAGGGAGCTTGGAGTAGAGCCGTTGCTCCTTCGCGTCGAAAGGGGTCAGGTGAGGTGGTTCGGGCATCCCATCAGGATGCCTCCTGGGCGCCTCCCGTTAGAGGTGTACTGGATATGTCCCACTAGTAGGAGGCCCCGGGGCAGACCCAGAATATGTTGGAGGGATTACATATCTCATCAATCAATCAATCAATCAATTTTATTTATAAAGCCCAATATCACAAATCACAATTTGCCTCACAGGGCTTTACAGCATACGACATCCCTC
>NC_065526.1:16434203-16522941 GCF_006386435.1 Epinephelus moara | reverse complement strand
AGATATTGGTCTATAGTTGGCTAACACCTCTGGATCCAGGGTGGGCTTTTTTAGTAGAGGTTTAATTACAGCTACCTTAAAAGACTGTGGTACATAGCCTGTTAATAAGGATATATTGATCATATCTAATATATGAGTGTTAACTAAAGGAAAGACCTCCTTAAGTAGCCTAGTTGGGATGGCCTGGGAACACCTTGGGGTCCCCCAGGTTAGGGACGTCTGGGGTGCTTTGCCCGGCCTGCTGCCCCCACGACCTGGCCTCGGATAAGCGGATGAAAATGGATGCATGGACATTAAAAAATATATATTATAAAATATAAAATAAAATATATGTTTAACAGTAGAAATTTGGGTTTGTAACAGAGCTCAGGCCCAAAATTGCTGCCGTGGTTCAGGCTCGGTCGAGTTTATGTTGGGTTTGGCCTGATTTTTTGGAGGCCCGATCAAAGCTCTGACTGTAATAACTTTGTTGATCCCCTGACTTTCCATCTTGCGCCATCATCTGGCTGCTAATGACATTCTATCAGCCTCAGCTATACGATGTGTTTAGTGCTAAGTAGCATGCTAACGTGCTAAACTAAGAATGTGAACATGGTAACATTTAACATCAGTGTGTTAGTACAGCCTCACAGAGCTGTTAGCATGGCTGTTTTAATTTGTCTCTCTTTAATTTCCCCTTTAAAGTGTATCTCATCTTGAAACATTACAGACTAACTTCTGTCTTTATAGTGTTACTAATAAATGTAGTTAAAGCACCAGTTTTGACTGGTTAAATCTTTATGACGGCTCCTTTGTGCAATGCTAAATGAACAAAAAGAGAAAACATTGGGGAAGATGTTTAAAATATTACATAGCCACATGAGCTGCTTTCATCTGAGACCACAGCTTAAACTTAGGCCTAAATCTTTGAACTGGTGCGAACATGTGTTTTTATTTCAAAAGTCTAAATCTGTTCAGTTTCAGCCCTGAAGGGGAATCGTGTAATTTGAAAGAATAGAAAATTTATCAAATGAACCAAATAGATTTATGAGCAGAACATACTTTAAGCCCTGAGGGGGGATTGTGCAGTTTGAAGAATAGAAAATTAATCAAACGAACCAAATCAATTTATGAGTCGAACATGAAATTTTTTGATGCATCGACTCAAAAACCTAATTTGTATCACTGCTGGATTAAATCGTTACATCCCCATTGTCCATGTATCCATGTGTGTGTTTGTGTGTGTTTGTACGACAGACACAGGGAGCCCTTTCACACAGCCGCAGCGCAGGAGTACGAGTGGAGCAGAGGGGTGAATGGGCATGGAGGGCAGCAGCGAGCTCGGACCCAGATGCTGGTGTCAAGTGTCGGGGAGGACAGAGCCATCCTGCTGGGCTTCGCCATGATGGCCTTCTCTGTGCTCATGTTCTTTGTGGTCGGCTTCACGATGGTCAAACCTTATGTTAACAGGTACACTGTAGTTTGTCTGCTGATGGTAGAAGGGACATCACATGACAGACAGTAGGACCTGCGTGTGATTTTTAAGAATACAATTAGGGCTGCATTAGCACAAAACAAAGTACAGATGAGGACATGGTCAGAAATAAAATGGATGTGTGTGTTCAACCATCCCTAAAGGTGTAAAGATGTCAACCTGCTAGTGACACTAAAAGAAAAGTCAGGGCTTATTGTCGAGATATTTCAGGTCTGGACCAAAGTTTTAGACTGACTGTCAGACTGACATTGCCATCCTCTGGCATGGCTAAAATAACTTTTAAGTTAGACATATTAATAGGTAATAAGTAAAAAATACTCAAGGTATGTCAAAGCAATCTACTTTCCTGGCTGCAATTGTTTACTATAACAGTGATTCCCAACTGGTCCAGCCATGAGGTCCAGATTTCTCCTTAGTCATTAGTTCGAGGTCCACACAGTTCAGTGTATTCAGCGTCATACTTGCGTTTAGCCACGTCACTGAGCTAGTTTGCTGTCTCTGTCAATTAGCTTTCCGCTCGTCACTCACTCTACAGCAGGGAACAGCACTTCAAAGTAGAAGCTCTGTGCCGGAAATTCATTGTACCCCCCAAAAAATTGTTTTTACAAAGTTGACACGTTTGCGAGTCACTTGCGGTCCATTCAGAATGGACCCAGGACCCACTTTTGGACCAGGATCGACAAGTTGGGAACCACTGTACTATAAGATGTTCTACAATATAGTCCTCACATCAGAGATCTAAGAAGAAACAATTCTTGCCTTTTCAGTGTGGTTTAGACACAAGACTTGGAAGCCCTGGGTACACCGACATTGTCCTCTTGTTTTCCAGTAATTGGGAGGAGGAGGCCAGCTGTGTGCTGCTGCAGGCCGACGTCCTAGACGAGTGGGTGGACTGCAGAGGTGTGAGCACCGTGCCTTGCCTCAGGGTGACGGTTAACCTCACGGACTCCAATCACAGGGCTTTTCTCCACTTTGACGAGGAGTCGGTCCTCCTCGCTCCTGAGGTAGGGATTTATGGCAGTACATTCCAGGTTTTTAAGTCTTACGTTACGGCTTTAGGAGCCTCGGGTTTGCTTCACACCCGGCGTGGCTTGTCGACTGTAAGGGAGCAACACCTGCAGGATGCTCCAGGTCCTCGAGGAGTGGATTTCAGCATGACGACTTAAAGTCTATGTGCCACAGCTGACAAGTAGGACCACTCGGTGTAGCAGATGTTTCTCAGGACTCACAGTCATCCATGTTTTCATATTAGACATGTAAGCAGGGACTTGAGAAAGCACCCGAGAAAGAAGTGGAGGCAGAAAGCTGCACCGAACTAGCTGACAGGATGGAAAACTGCTCTGATTCCTGCACCCCTGTGAATAAGCCAGCAGATATTATTAGGAGATGCTCTCATGCTGCACTCCTGTTCCATTCAGAGGAATTATATGAAACATTTTTCAGTAGCAGTGCGGCACACAGAGGCTAGAGAGGGCTGTTATTTTTTTAACAGACAAAATACTGAATCAAAAAAGAACCTTGCAGCTCGTCTCACTGATTGCAATCAGCGCTGCCAACTGTAACAAGCCTGTCACTTGATAAAAATTACACTTGAATCATATCTCTTCTCTCCCAGTGTTTCTACATACCCAAATGTCGCATGGACAGAACTGAACTTCAGGATGAGGTCCTGAAAGTGAAAAACAGCTTGGACACTAAACTGGGGAGCACTGCATCTTGCTTCAGCGACCGCACAAGGCACCCCAGGGACGTCATCCTGAGCAGGAAGTACACCTTTAAGAAGGCCCTATTTGCGTTACTGTGGCCCGTTCTGATGCTGGGTGGTGGGGCTCTGCTGGTGGGCCTTGTGAAGCTGACACAGTGCTTAGCCCATCTCTCCTCTGAGATGTGCTGTGAGACTGCAGCAGGCAGGCTGACATCAAGATACACTCAGGGCAAACTGTACAGACTCCTCCGCAGGTCCAGCATGCAGTCTCCTTCATGACATATCCAACAACTGTGCTGCAACATGCCAAAAATCCCTTTTGAAAACATGTAACTGGTACATAATATGAATCAGGGCTGGTATGTATAAAGCAGACTAAAATTCTGGTCTTGAAGTGTCAGAAATATCCACAAAAAACATAATTTTACTCTTATTCTTAAGAAAAATGGCATGCAGAAACCTCCCCAAGTGTAGGGAATTGGTCTCAGCTCATAAATTATTTAAAAGAACTCCAGAGGTTTCTGAACCCAGTTAGGAGTGACCAGCAGATGACTGTGGTACATGCACAGAGCCACAGGATACACCAGCCCAGACGATAGAATAAAATGTTGGCATTGTACATTTCTGCACATATATGTTACATTGGTATGTTTAATAAGCATGATGTGGTTCATATTACATGTGTATAAGCTCAGTTTCTCATCAGGGAAAGGAGGGAGTAGTGAATACTGTGACACCTAGGCGAGACAGCCGCCAAGCTGCAGATCACTGTTCAAGACCAACAGAAGTAGGTCAGGACATTTCCGGCCATGTTTTTAGCAACAAAAGTGGGTATTTTTTAATAAGAGGTCAGGACATTTCCAGCTTTATTTATAGCGACAAAAGTGGGTATTTTTTTATAAAAGGTCAGGACATTTCCAGCTTTATTTATAGCAACAAAAATGGGTATTTTTTGACAAGAGGTCTGGACATTTACAACTTTATTTATAGCAACAAAAGTGGATATTTTTTGACAAGAGGTCAGGACATTTCCAGCTTTATTGATAGCAACAAAAATGGGTATTTTTTGACAAGAGGTCAGGACATTTTCCAGCTTTATTTATAGCAACAAAAATGGGTATTTTTTGACAAGAGGTCAGGACATTTTCCAGCTTTATTTATAGCGACAAAAATGGGTATTTTTTGACAAGAGGTCAGGACATTTTCCAGCTTTATTTATAGCGACAAAAATGGGTATTTTTTGACAAGAGGTCAGGACATTTTCCAGCTTTATTTATAGCGACAAAAGTAAGTATTTTTGACAAGAGGTCAGGACATTTCCGGCCATGTTTTTAGCAACAAAAGTGGATATTTTTTGACAAGAGGTCAGGTCGTTTCCAGCTTTATTGATAGCGACAAAAATGGATATTTTTTGACAAGAGGTCAGGACATTTTCCAGCTTTATTTATAGCGACAAAAGTGGGTATTTTTTGACAAGAGGTCAGGACATTTTCCAGCTTTATTCATAGCGACAAAAATGGGTATTTTTTGACAAGTGGTCAGGACATTTACAGATTTATTTATAGGGACAAAAGTGGGTATTTTTTGTCAAGAGGTCAGGACGTTTCCGGCCATGTTTTTAGCAACAAAAGTGGATATTTTTGACAAGAGGTCAGGATGTTTCCAGCTTCATTGATAGCGACAAAAATGGGTATTTTTGACAAGAGGTCAGGACATTTACAGATTTATTTATAGGGACAAAAATGGGTATTTTTTGTCAAGAGGTCAGGACATTTACAGATTTATTTATAGGGACAAAAGTGGGTATTTTTTGTCAAGAGGTCAGGACATTTCCGGCCATGTTTTTAGCAACAAAAGTGGATATTTTTTGACAAGAGGTCAGGACATTTACAGATTTATTTATAGGGACAAAAGTGGGTATTTTTTGTCAAGAGGTCAGGACATTTCCAGCCATGTTTTTAGCAACAAAAGTGGATATTTTTTGACAAGAGGTCAGGACATTTGCGGCCATGTTTTTAGCAACAAAAGTGGGTATTTTTGACAAGAGGTCAGGACATTTCCAGCTTCATTTATAGTGACAAAAGTGGGTATTTTTGACAAGAGGTCAGGACATTTACAGCTTTATTTATAGCGACAAAAGTGGGTATTTTTAATAAGTGGTTACAGACATTTTCAGCCGGGTTAGTAGCAATAAAAGCAGGTATTTTTTCAAGAGATTTTGAAACATTTCCAGCTATATTTGTAGTGACCATGCCAGATATTTCAAGACCAAACATGCTGTTTTCCAAACTCTAACCAAGCACTTTTAATGGACATATAGTGACAACATCTAATTGCCCCATGTGTCTCCATTGCAGCTCATTACATAGCTGCTGGCTGCTGCCGGCTCCGTCAATACTCTAACAATTTCAAAAATTGTTGTTCACATCAGTCTCTTTGATCAACTTATACGGGGAAATAAAAAATGCTGATGTTGTCCTTTAACCACAGTGCTGTCACAGCATGAAATCAAATGTAGAGAAGTTTCAACAAATCAGAGTACATATGAAATGTAAGAATGAAAAATACATGGTTTGAAAGAATGTAACAATGCCAACATTTATTCTGGCAACTGGGTTGGACCGAAGTAGTGAGTAGTTGTTTTTTTAAAGCGTCATGTACATAATTAACATACAAATTTAAAGGGCTTCCCCTGATGGGTTTTTACTACATGTAGCTCTTCTTTGTCTTCTTTGAAGAGTAACTAAAAAGCATGCATACCTCCAGTGGTTCACTTTTCCACCTTGATGCAGCAACACAGAGTGTACTTCACGGTATGTCAGTACACTTCGAGATCACTGTTGGGAGGTAAAAATATTAAAGTTACACAAAGATTTTTATGAACATTTCAAACTGCATATTAGATATCATCAAAATATGGCTATGGCTAACTGCGCTTAACAAGGTGTGCATGAAATTGCTTCTGGCTGATTTAGTGCTTGATGGAGAGAGTTTTTGGGTTTACAACACTAAAGAGTCACTGCAGTCAGTACTTAAGTCACATTTAGACTTGATTGAATGTTATATTAGCTTATTAGTCCCACTTTTTACTTTAAAAAAATGGACTCCAAAGTCAACATTTAGAGGCACTCTTAAAAATTATACATACCAGTCCAGTTCAGCCAGTGAAGAGTCTTGTTTGTAGTTTTCTATGGGAAGATCGAGAAAAAGATTTTCTTGTCTTGCACAAAGGGATACTTCACCCCCCAAATGACCATTTCTATATTAATTAATGACCTGTTATGTTGACTTTATGAGGAAATCTTTTTGAATTGAAGTCATCGCATTTAAAAACAACAAAACTATATAAAAAACATCCGTTTACAAACTCGAACACAACTCCTGCAGTTTAATCCAAGTCTCATTTATCATTTAACGAAAGTGAAACTTAATCTATGCTCTCTAAAAAGCCAGACCCTATTGACAAAAACAGTAATTAAAAACTACCGATCTAGGCAGCGGTGAACCAGCAGCTTCCTTGTTCAGCCAGATAAAATTACTGTTTTTGTCGATGGAGTCTGGCATGGATTAAGTTTCACTTTTAGTTCAGTTCCCCATCAGAAAGGGCT
The DNA here is from genome assembly GCF_006386435.1 of Epinephelus moara. Taxonomy (NCBI): domain Eukaryota; kingdom Metazoa; phylum Chordata; class Actinopteri; order Perciformes; family Serranidae; genus Epinephelus; species Epinephelus moara. Next base: position 16,516,154 of record NC_065526.1, on the reverse strand, counting down.
GTCTCATTGGGAAGTACCAAGCGGTAACCTCAGGGACCGAAAAATAAAGCCAACACGAAAGTGCCAAAATATGCAGTTCCCCTAATAGCCACTTGAGGCTGACTCCAGAAGCAAGTCAGTCCCCATAGACCCCCATGTTAAAATGCCCAGATTTACAGCAGAAATAAACATGTTTACAACCTGGTACAAAAATGTTTTCATCTCTATGGCTAATTTCCCCCTTCATGAAAAGTGTACGCGCCCTATGATTGGCTGGTACTCGTTGCCTTCATTAGTGGGATTGGTCAGTTTTAAGTCAGAGGAGTGGGATTAGTTAAGGTTAGGGTAAGTATGTCAGGGTAAGCCAGTCAGAGGCAGAGTAAGATGGGCCATTGCTTCACCATCCTAGGATTCACAAATTTGCAAACTGTATGGGGAATTAATTTGTTGGGGTTTTTTTGCCTTTATTTGAAAGGAAAGTTTTGGGAGTGAAAGGGGAAGGGAGAAGGGGGATGACATGCAGCAAAGGACCGGGGTTTAAAATCAAACCCATAGCCACTGTGGCAAGGACATGGCCTTTGTACATGGGGGCCCACTCTACAGACGAGTTAGTGGTCGCCCCGGGTGCATGAATTGTTTTTAGAACTCACCCCTTTACATTTTATTAAGACTTAAAGTTACGCATAGTTACGGGCGGGCCGCTTTGAGTGACAGGCCACCTTCCTATAACGTCCTTGGCTTCTCAGTCAGCTCCAACCTCTTGCCCAAATATGGTCACTTCCGGTGCCAACAGAAACATAATGTCGACGGCTGGAATGCTAAACTTGAGGCTTCAGTCCAAAAAACGATGAATTCACGGAGGCTACGTCCATTTTTTTTTTTTTTTTTTCAGTCTAGGGTAGGAGTCGGCAACCTGCGGCTCAAGAGCTGCATGTGGCTCTTTGGCCCCTCTCCAGTGGCTCCCTGTGGCTTTGACAGAACATTATACGGAAATGAATAACCATTATTATATTTTCATTTATTGTTGTGGGCCTAAACTAATCCTTACATTCTTCAACTTTAAAAATGTGAAGCTCATACAGTGATTTTAAAAAATGTTTTAAAATCTCACAACTAAAATGGCCTGCTGCCTTTTCATTTATTTGCAGTAGCTGTTCCAAAGCTTTGGAATAGCCTTCAGCTCTCTCTTAAATCTTTCCCCTCCACTGACACTTACAAGACAAATCTTAAAACACCCATGTTTTCAATGGCCTTTGGTTGTTTGTCGCGGTTTTAATATACTTAAAAGGCTGTGTTACCTTTATTATGAGGCTCAAATATGTTTTGCCGCTCCGGACAGATTTTTCTTTTGTGGCCAAAAATGTAGATAGTATGTGGATAGTAAAGGTTGCCCCTGGTCTATGGGAGGTACTGAGCATATGACTGGATAAATGAGATATGGATTATACCGCACAAGTTGTGTGAGTTTGTAGACGGATGTTTTGATACAGTTTTGCCGTTGTTTAACACAGACCCCTATGACTTCAATTCTACAAGAAATTTCTCAGTTTTTGGATAATTTGTTCACTATGGAGTTTTCTTTTAATAATTTTACGTGACATCGGCTGAGTGATTTACATATAAATGCTCATATTGTGGGTGAAGTATTCCTTTAAGGATTGTTCACATTAGCCATATCCTACATGAATGTTAATCTTTATCATGAAGCAAAACGCAAAGTGCCTTGTAAATTATATTTTGATCGACTGCAAAACAAGCTCTGTAATTAAACCACCTGGTGATGTATTTATATAGGGAGAAATGTTTTTATTCAACAGTACAATAAATGAATGCATACAGTTTATCAGACATGGTCATAATGAGGATGACTAAAACAAGTATTTGAAGAGGTTTTATGAGATATATATACAGATGGATATACAACTTACATATGGATCTGGTTTTTAAAACATGCAGGGTAGCTTCTTCCTCCTTATTGTGCTTACAGACTTCCACTTACAGCAAGAGATCTCCACTCGACGTAAAGATCGTACTCTGACAACAGCATCAAGTCCTTGTCCTTCATTCAAACGATCCACCTCTGCTCTGTCATTCATATCATTTCAACAACTAGAAGCTGTCTACTGGGTTTTGTATGAGGATGGCGCACGTTATGCATGATTCCTCCTTTGTTTTGTTTTTTTGGTTAGCAGTTTACATATATGAGTTTGCGTACATTTAAAAATACAAAAATATATTACCTCTGTAGTTATTCAAGGAAAGCATTTGCACATGTAGTAGCAGTTATCAGTATCTGTTACCTTCATTGTGACTTTGTTGTACCTCACACAAGTAACAAGGTCATTTCTATACATGAAATTCAAGTAAACAACATCAGGTCAAACAAACAAACAAAAAGTAGATATTCGAGGACCTCATGCATAATGCAGTGTGAGAAACAGAAAACAAAGTACAAAGGGAAATAGCATCATCTAGAGAGTTCTTCCATAAAGTATACAGGGTCTAGTTTTCTCAGTTTGGGTCCGGCCCACTGCTCTGTAGCCTGTACAGAAGCACATGCATCTCAGTAGGATCGGTTTCCTGAGCATTTTGAAGTCCTTACCCATGTACAGAAAACAAAAAAAAAAATCGGACTTGAGTGTCCAGGAAACCGCCCTGTGGTGTATCATTTGGTAAAGCTGGAACATCTACTGACCTCTTACGTATGCGTCTGTGCAGCTAGCGAACCTGCAAAGACTGTTCTTCCACACATAAGGGTGACAATTGTAGGAAAAGAGGAGGGAAGAAAGACACTTGGAAGGTTGAAAAAATAAAAATTCACTTCGGTTGCTTTTCTTTACCTGGATGTCACGATCAGGGACCATATGGCGAACGTGAGTCTGTCTTCAATTATCTGAGAACAAGAGGACAGGAGCGAAATTCAACTCATCAAACATTTTACAGATGGCTTAGATTGAAGCTCCGAATATAAACCTGGTAAGGAGAAGCGAAAGGCAGGGTCCAAAGGTGTTTCTCACAGTTCTTTTTGTCGGGAAGAAGTAGACGATTCTGTTACAGTGCAGCATTTTTTTCTGTCTTCCATGTACTGTCTGTACGAAGTTCACTGACACGCTTGTCTGTGTGAGTATGTCGGGGGAGATGCATTTCTCTCTCTGCCTTACTCTGACATCTTTTTTTTTTTTTTGCAGGATACAGTACATATTAGGATCACAACTTGCATAGTGTAACAGCACAGCACACAAAAGGAACACTACACATCCTCTTCCCCCTGTGTTCTTTGCCTTTAACAGCTGAATTATAGGGTTGGGTACCGCACTCTACTTCTACATGTACGGACTGAATTACATCGGTACTGACAAGTACAGATTCACTTTGGAGGAGGCGAAAGTGCAGCTAAGCGAGCCGGACCCAGGAATCTGCCCATGGAATTCCTCGGCCGGCTGCCTGGCATCATGCGCTTTGCAATGGAGATAACTGCTCTGGAGACAACAAGCTCCGCAAAGCCAGTGGGTTAAGTAAGGAAGCAGAAGTGCCCCTAAGTGAGCCGAAACCAGCAAGCCACCTGCGTGAATCCTTGGCCAGCTGCTCACGTCAAGGGTGCTTTACATCAAAGACAACGGACCTTTGCGAAGCTGGTAAGTTCTTTAAGGAGTCAGAAGTGCCGCAAAGTGATCTGAAGCCAGGAAGCTGCCCGCAAACTCCTGGGCCAACTTCCCGGCTACGTGCCGTTTCGCGACTGAGACAAGTTGCGCAAAGCCAGCAGTTCAGAAATGAAGTGGAAGCGCCACATCAGCTTCCCAGCGAGCTGCAGCATCGACAGTTTGGTCTGGTTTGTTTTCCTTTCTATTTTATTTTAGAAATAGCCTTGTATCACTGCCATTTGAGGTGGTGTTTTTTTAATTGCTTACTTATTCTAAAAAGAGCGTGACAGAGACGGGCAGACACACACAGGCACACGGTAGAGCTAAGACAGATACTTAGCTCTATGTGTGAATAGAGAAGAGTAAAAAAGGTACTGCTGGGTATCGGTACCGAGTAAAATGTGAACGGTACCCAACCCTATCACAATTCATAACCTCCTAAACGGCTGACCATCAGAAAGGTTTTCTCCGGTCCGACTGTGTGGGGTGGACGACGGACATTTGTGCCTCGACGCCGGACGCATGATAATACTGATAGACGAAACAAAACAAATACTGCAGAGATCAGTGCTATGAGTACACACGAGAGACTTGGAATAGTAGTGACTATTTTTCTTTTTTACAATAAGACTGCTGAGTAGTGGGGTTAAACATCTAGTACTTTGGCTCAGTAGAAAATAGACTCAAAAAGGAATATGTGCACCGAATGCATACAAGTCTATGGATATACTGCTGTACAAAAGTCAGTTATCTGGCGTGATTTCTAAACTGAGAACACGTCATCTGTAGGCTACAAATAAGTTCAGTTGCTCCAAAAGCATTAAATGCTAGCTAAGTGTTTAACAACACGTCCTCTGTCAGTCCTGTGGTATAGTGTTGGTGATTGATTTTTATGATTGTAAAGGAGGGTAATATGATTTTTGTGGGCACACGTCAGCTCCTCATTGTCCCTTTCATTCTGTCTCAGCTGGCCTGGCTGTGTGCGCCGATATCTCCCCCCCCGTCTTCATCAGTTCAAAATAGGTAGTGGAAATAAAGCAGATACACTCTTGTCAGGTCATCCTTAGAAAAAGCCGGCTGTGCTCATGGTACACCACTTCATGATGTTCCTTTCTTAATGCTGATGGTTGTAGATGTACTGAAAGGAATAAAAAATAAGAAAAATAAAAATCTGTCAACATTGTCGAGGTCCATTACACTTTAGTTCCTATGAAGAAGACTGATGACACTCCGCCCTGCCTTAGTTCATAGTGCAGGGAGGAGAGATTCAGAAACCTGCAGAAACAGGAGCATTTAAGCATCATGTCCCTGAAATAGGCCCTTCTGAGCACCCTTATTTTGTGGTGCGCTGGCAGGTAATGTTTCAGAGTCACACGCTGGCAGACGTATTAACCAGGCCTTAGTGTGTTTGGGGAAAATACCTCGCTCTCCTCTCACTATTCTTTTGGTTCTTAGTGTGCTGTTGTCTCCGCAGTCCTTTACTCCTCTCTCGCGTCATTTCAGTTCATGGCGTGCTGGCGGATTGTGTGGAAGATCCAGTCCATCTTGGTAGTCCAGCCGCCATGGTGAGCGTCGTTCATCTGCTTCATGAAGTAGTCCAGGGCCTCCTGCTCCGTCTTGTCCAAAGCCAGCGTCTTTCTAATGTAAGCGATGTCGTCGAACGACTGCAGCTCAGGCATCCCGGAGCCCAGCATCATGGAAAAGAGGTTGATGAAGAGGTTGGCGTGCTGCCGGATTGCCAGGTACGCCTTGTAACACATCTCCTGGAACCTGAGGGGTGAGCAGGAAAAATTTACAAATAGGAATACAAGCACGGAAGAAAAGTGGGGACAAATGTGCCTTTTGCACTGCCTGTCCAAGAATGTTACGACGTTCCTCTGCCTCGCTGTTCTGTAGAAATGGTACGAATTCTGACTGGGGATAGCGTTGCTTCGCCTTTAAGCCAGCAGACAAGGTACTAACAGTACACAACTGGCAGGATGCGTTTGACATTTTGACGACGTGTTATGTGTGCGACCCATCATGAGGAGATTTAAGAAGCAGCTAGCAGCAGTTAGCAGTTAACCCAAAGAACAAGAACAGCAACCGAAAATGTCCACCATTGTTATCATTAAGAAAACACCTGACATGTATTCTGTATGTCACACTAGAGGCTGACTCCATTGTGTTACGGCTCAGAAACACCAAACTGACATCAAAGAACTAGTAACGATGAAGGTTGACTGTTGCATCACCTCACATTGCCCATGTCTTGGCCAAAAAGTTGTGCTTGAACACACCGCAAACACTACAGCCAACAGCCAACTAGCATATACGTTATGCGCCTGCATGAGAAGGTATAACTCTCCATAGCTGCAGGTGGTTATAGTCTGTATTCTCACCGACAGGCTCTGCCAGCTCTGCATCCGATTCAACATATTAAATCAGCTGTAATACAAAACAAAAAAGAAAAAACAGCCGACTAGGGCTGACTCGAGCTATCACAACTCAAATTGTGATATTGGGCTTTATAAATAAATTGAATTGAACTTAATTGGAAAAACTAGCATGGTATGCTATCTAAAACCACAAACTATAGTGGCATTCAAGGTTAGGAATTTGCACCAGCCACCAGCCAAATACTGGTAAAATATGCAAGTGGCTACTGGACTGGCTTCATTCACCAGCCTAAAAAACAATGGTAATCTACTGAGTGGCAGGTGGACAAGAAAAGTTCAGCCAACCCTTGTGGCATTATGAAGGCATTGTTTAGGTGTGCATATAAACGCAAAGCCGGCAAACTAAAGGGTCTTTGTTGTGGCAGTATTACAGGGTCTCGTTGTAAAAAGGGCTGCCGACAAGTGCAGGACATTCTGACATGGCTTTGATATGTTTTATAAGTCATTCTTCTTTAATCCCAATATAATACACTCATGTCTGTTGCTGGTGTTACCTTTCAAACTCCCTTGTTTTGGTGCACTCTTGAGTTCCTTTGCTAATAACGATCAAGAAGTCCTGTGTGAGCACAAAGGGCACGCGCTCTCTCTTGTACCCAAACTTCTTCTTTTTGTGGTCGAGGAAATGGCCAAAGTCTATGTGGAACAGCTGAGACAAGAAAAAAAGTAAGACATTAAATAATCATTCAGGAGGGAAACAGAAAGTATGCATATACAGCATAGGAGGGTACATGTAATCTGTACCTGTCCATCATCTTTGACCATGATGTTGCTGTTGTGTCTGTCCCCTATGCCCAGGATAAACGTGGCTACACAGTAGCCTGCACATGACCGTGTGAACAGATCTATGGCCTGGTCATACCTGAAAAATATCAAACAAATGGAAAATACTTGAGTCTCAAAGAGGATTGGGAGTTTTTCAAACACAGTCTTCACATTATTCTTTATATTGTCAGTAACACCCCTCTATGCCCACCCAAAGCCTGGATGTGCTGTATAAATGACTGTTTTTACCACTCACATCTCTCCCTTGTTCTTATCCTTGAGCCACTGATGCAGTGTGTGGCTGTTGAACTGCAGTGCCCCCTTTAGGCCGCCTTTACACTGGATCTGCATGATGGTGTGAGAGTTCCTCACCACCTCAATCAAACCCACACAGTCGCCGATTGACAGACAACCATATGGCAACATCCTGGGAGAGGAAGGACAAGAAACACAAAGAGAGGCAGAATTAATTAGGACAGCAGCGACAGACTTCATATTAAACAAGTCGAGGTGGCTCGCAGGGGTTGCCACTAATCTGCATTCAGGTATGGAGTGCAGAACATGAAAGTATCCAGCACCTGTTAATGTGCACCTGCATCTTTGCTGTCGTGGTGTACTGAGGAGCCTACCTGAGATCAAGGCCTTGGTTCTGCCAGATGTTCTCCATTATCCTAATGATCTGCAGCGTCAGCATGTCCTGCCTCAGATCTGCGGAGGCACAGAGAGATGAGGAGGTGGATGACAGTAAGGTGAATATTAGCTGCTTCGCTGCTCTTTGATCAACTCCATGATGCCTCATGGTGCAGAGCTGTCAGAGTCAGTTTTATCACAGATGGTGCAGCAAAACGCTCCAACAGCTGCGCTAAAGTGTGATTCAAATAATGTGACTTGTTCTTTCTGAATTCCGTGTAAAGAACATGGATGAGGTTGTGTTTGTGTGCCATGATGTGCCCTACAGGCTCAGACTGAATTATGCTGCATGCTCAGCAAGAGCTTTTTCAAGTCTGTGTGTGTGTTTGTGTTTGCATGTGTGTGTGTGTGTGCTGATACACAGAGGGAAGGATGGGCGAACAGAGATAGAGGCAGTCACAAAGATACAAGGCAAAAGCACTGATACAAAACCATAGAAACAGAATGAGAGTGAACAAATGTCCCCATTCAAATCAACATCGCAGGATGGTCAGAGTGGCAGCCATTTTTATATGTACTGCTGCCACTGCAACAGTTGTAGCGGGCTAACCTCTGTATAAATTTCCATACAATCAAACCAACTTGTAGTCAAGAGCTCACCAAGGTGTGCATTTGCTGACGACCAAACGAGCAGTGGAAAATGAGCAATTTTTACATCAAAATGTGTTATTTCCTCATTTGTTGAAAACACGGTGTAACATTATTGTAGCTGCCTTCAACAAACAAGTGAGAGCTGCTGCTCAGCGAACAGCTCAGAGACAGGAGCCCCTTTCACACATGCACTGCGAACCTGAAATAATCTTGACATACCTGAAGGAGCTGTATGTGAGAACACAAATGTCTGAATCAGCTGAATCAGACATTAAACAGACTTTATCCTATTAAAGGCGCTGTATGTAAGAATGTGGCCAAAACGGTTACTGCACTCAAATTCAAAATACTCCCACAAGTCGTGTCCGCCCCCCCTCCCCTACAGATTCGAGGTTGCTGGTTTTCCAGCTGACCGTTCGAGCAAGTCCGGCTTCTCTGCTGCTAACGCTGCTGCTGGGATACAGCTGAGGAGGAGCCGGCTGCTAATGCTATGTACCGGGACACTGCTAATGCTGCTTGCTGTGCTGCTGTCGCTCAGTTGTAACTGTAACTGATGCTGAGACTCTACTGACTGCGTGACTGGTAGACGGCGGTGGGTGGCGCAACAGGCCAGACCACAAATTCAAAACATAAACATGATTTGCAGACTGTAAAAAAAAATTTTAAACGCGAATATTCTGGCCGTACTATTGTTGTCGGTGAGATCAGTATGTTATATGAACATTATTCCTTAGTCTCTGTGACGTATTAGGAGGATTTTACGACTATTTGCTTTAGATTTCTTACATATAGCTCCTTTAACACACTAGTAAAAAGTCCGTGCAATGTTCAACTGAGCCCATGTAAGAATAGAGCAGGTGTCTGGAAAATTCACAGTGAGCAAATTGGTGTGTTGATGACGTGTCTATCAGGAGACGAGCACGAAACCGAAAGAAAACAAACACCCAAAGGGCACACAAAGACAGCAACAAGGAGATTAAGAGACTTCTGTCAGTACAGGCTGAAGACGAAATCGTCAGACGAATTAAAGGAACAGCAAAAGACTCTGTTTTTTTTGTTTTTAAATCAAATTACAATCTGGTGACGTGACCGTGGTGTAATCCACATTGTGTCCTGGCGCCAACCCTCACCTAAACAGAATGGAATATTTCCAATAGAGCTGTCCCTTAAAAGTTGGAGATTCGAATTAAAGTCGAGCAGTCTTTTCTGATTTTTGGCAAGTCAGTGTGCTGTGCGGTGTGTTTCTGAGTTTGTTTTGGTCCCCAGATTCTGCTGCAGAGTGAGCGCTCTTGACTTTCACGCTACTCTCAGAGGAGGAGACACTTTGCACCATAAGGCTCTGAGATAACGTTATAGTTTTGCTTCTGCTCAGAGGTTGCAAAATTACAGCTCACGGCAACTTAATACGATACAGTCTCTGGCTTTTCTTTGATATCTAGTGTCGGCAAAAAATGTTATCACACACTTCCGAAATGTGCAGTTAGCTTGTTAACTGTATATGTGAATGGCACTGTCACTCTGAATGTCCCGCTGAGCCCGTTCAGTAAAAACATGTCATCAAAAATTCGTATTGATCAGCCAGATCTGATTCGACTGACATAATATTCAGTAGACGAGAACACTTCACACACAGGCAGTCTCCTGTTACTCCACGTATTAAAAGGAAACTCAGGACCTGATTCTCTGGACACTGTCCGGAGTTCATATGTGAGAATGACTACAAAGAGACCAAGGGGATAAACGGCAAGAAGATCTGCATATTTTCACATCTAGCTAAGTGAGTTAAGGACCAGCCCAAACAGAGGTGTTGATTGTGTGAACAGTGGGCTAACTAGATGACTAACAAGATGGTTTTGGAGGTTTAATTAAGTGCGTTTTACGATGAACTAACGAGGCAATCAAGCTAATGTTAGTCTTAGTTCAGTGAAAGACAGAAACTTGGATTGGTGTACAGCTGTGTTTTCCTGTTTAGTGAGAAAAATAGGTGTGATAATAGGCAAAAACAGTCCTCAAATTAGGGAGTATGACACATTAACAGCCGTGTGTTTAACAACTAACAGAAATCGCCATTTTCTGTTGTATTAGTCAAACAATCAGAGCAAACAGTTCTTTCTACTCTATTTTATTTCATGGACAAACTCACCATCTCCATTTTTGAAGATGATTTCGTTGTTCTGAAAGAGCAGTTCTGACATCATATCTGGATTTTCCCAGTTAAGCCATAGAGGCCGCTTGGCTGATGACATCATCCTGCATTCCTCCAGGCTGAAACAGAAATGGGGAAATGTCTGAGGAGGAAATGTGACTCAAAAAACATATATACATTATTCCATCCCAGCTGAGTCATGTGGACTGGGTTTACTGTAAATGAGGCAGTTCCTTGTGTTCCTACATTTTCTTTATCCACACATAAAAAACACTGACTCGTATTACGTAATAACATCTTAAGCCTTGAAGAAGAAAAGGCAAAAGCAACACCTGCAGAGAAAATAAATAATAAATGTCAGCCACTTCATCAGAGGAGAGAGTAAGATGAGAGAGTGCTGATGTACCGGAGGTTTCCCAGCTGATGTGCTGGATTCAGTGGGGAGGTGAAGCTCTGCAGGGCGTCCATGTAATCAGGCCTTCTCATCTGCTCCACCAGAAACTTCATTTGAACCTTCAAGGAGAGAAACGCACCGTCATGTGAGTTAAAGCTACAGTTGGGTAACTTTTACGGAAATAACTTTTTGACATATTTGCCGCAACTGTCACAAAATTCTGAAAGAACTGCGAGTCAGATAAAAATCATGTTCCTCCTCCTCTTCCTACTGCTTCTAATGGGATTTGCTAGAGTCTGCTGCTGCTCACTGAAAACAACCAGTCAGAGCCGAGGAGTCTCTAACGCAGCTGTCAATCACATCACAATCACTGCTTCTGAACTGAACTCTAGTGTTTCAAACAGGGGTCACGAACTTTCTCATTCTACAGCTAAACAGTACACTAAAATATGTTTCTGAAAGAATTTGAGGTGAGAAAAAGATAATGCAGTAACAGAACCTTGATTCATATGTAATTAACGCTGCAGTTTGACCGCAGTTCACGAGCTGTGACCAACATGGTTGACAGCTGTGTTAGAGACTCCTCGGCTCTGACTGGTTGTTTTTTACTGAGGTAAGGCCATTAGAAGCACTACAAAACAATGAAGTAGGCAGCGGAGTATGATTTTTGTCACAGATTATTTGTCTCAGTTAGTGACGTGTGAATATGGAGATAGTTTCAGCAAATACGAGATATTTTTTTTCATAAAAGCTACCAACTGCAGCTTTGTTAAATACTCATTTTTGGCACACTGACGTAGATTATGGGAGGGTATTAAGGAGACATGTCCATCTTAACATTTAAAATACGTGCATTTGTCCCCTCCAACAAAAATATGAATGTGGCAGACGACTTACACTTTAATGTGCTGCTAGAGCGCAACTCATTAATGCAACAATTTCTCTAGTAAAGAAGGTGGTGGCAGTGTGCAACCCCATACAATTTGTGGAAAGCAAAGGCATGAACACTATTCTGCCTTACTGACATTCTTACCCTAACCCCAAACAGTCTCACTCCCCTTGCCTCAACCTTGCCAACCTAACCAACGAAGGCAACGAGTACTAGCCAGTCAGGGGGAAAGTAGGGTGGATCAGACCTTCGCTATCTTGGGAAACGCAAATTTGCCAACCTCAAAAGCAACATTTACAATCTACCATGAAACATGAAGATCAACCAACTCACGACTGAAGTGTAAGTACCATGATATTTCTACCATTGATTAATGCAGAAAAGGCACAAATTGGTGCCTAAAAATTCACCATGTTTGATGCTCTGAATATATTCATCACTGATGAACGCTATTTAATAACAGAAAATTCAGATAGTACGTCAATCTGCTGGTTAACTAGCTAACCAATGTATTTGCATAGACACCACCACCAGTATGACTGGCACATTAGCTAGTGGCTATAACCTCCTCCCTTTAGACGGCACTTAAATACTGAACTAAAAGATGGAATACATGTCAAATAAATGTTTCCCAATCTCATTTTAGGTAGTTCTTATGCGGATACATGGTCAAGTATACATTTTTCTCATGAGATTGGTTTTAATTAGCTGTTTGATGCTATAAAAAGGGGTTTGACGTCATGACTGACAGCTGTGTGTGCCAATCGGTGTGCTCATGTTCAATGGTGCTGCTTGAGATTGGTCAGACGGCGGTAACTCGATTATGTGGAGATCACTACTGCGCAGACTCTGGTTCCTGATGACCGGCACAAGGTGGCAACGGCTGTATCCAGGATATTTTGGCTTCATTTTTATATGGCGCATAGAAGTGACCATCTTTTTATACATCTTAAATAGCACCCTATTCAAATGAAGTGCCTATATTTTTTAAGTGAAGCCCTTTATTTGCTTTATTTGAGCATCATTATAGACGATATGCCTTTTCCCCTAATGTACCCTGTTTTACAAGAAACTCCATCATACTCTATTAAGAAGCATTAATCTGTGATTGCTGCTCATTTCACTTGCCTAGAAGGCTTTTATAGTAAATCATTTACAAGTGTTGACCTTCATTAACAGCAGCTGAACATCCAGAAAGCTCTGATGTGTACAGTCAATCAGAATTAAATAGACTGGTATTTTTATTTAAAACTTAAGAGCCACTGATACTGATGGAAGTGATACTGCAGAGATATTAATTATGCTAAATGAACCATGCAAACATTATCAGAGGTCATACCAGCCTTTTTTGGAACCAACCTGTGTAAGCACCAGCTGTAATTTAAGAATACACTGTATAAATCTACGGCTATTATAAGGATCACCTTGTTTTGTTTTAGAAATGTGCGGTTAAAATATATTTAGCAGCAAGCAAAGTGAAAAAAGCACCTGTCCAAACTCAATCACTCAGCTGTATTGTGGCTTCTCTGTGGCCTGATTGGTCCAGATGTTATCGAGATTAAACTCAACGACTCAATGGATCACAGTTAACAGCTGCCGGCTGTCGGATTACCTTCTGCGCCTCATCTTTCTTCTCCTGTTTGAGGAGGTCAGTGAGATTGATGAGTTTCTCCATGGCCTCCACCTGTCTGCTCAGGTGCTTCAGATACATGCCACAGGCCCGGCAGTACGACTCGAGCAGCAGGCCGAACCGCTGGCTGACTGTCTTGTTGTGCATCTCTGACCTGCACACATATCAGTGAGAGAAGGAAAAACATTAGGGGTTGTTTGGGTCCTGATGAGAAATGTGTCCAGCATCCGTAGAATTTAGAGCTATGATTAGGGCCAAAAAAAGAAATCAGGCCTGACCCGACATGAACCAAGCTGTCCTGTCCAAGCCTGAACCACGACAGCAGTTTTGGGCCAAAATGACAACCTGAATTTGCACTTTAACTTTTCTTTTTCGTTGACAGAAATGTGTGACATGCGCCTTCTCTTACCAAATGTTCAGCACAATCCAAAAACCATCATTTAACATAGACACTAAATAAAGATCGTACAGGATTTCATGACAGGCAGGGTTTAGATACTACAATGTCAGGTCTGCCATCATTGGGGTCAAAGGGTACAGATGACCCCAGCTTAAGGCCAAGGGGGGCCCATGAAAAGGTCTACGGTTGACCCTTAAATTGGATCAAGTACAACAATTTACCTACTGAAATCACTGACAATACAAGTTATGTGTATTTATTAACATACATTTCAACGTGCCATCTGATGCTCCCACCCCATGCAGGTGAAGTGGTGCAGTCCATCTGACATGGGTCAGGTGGATGTGCAACACTCACAAGTGCTGCTGAGGTAAACATGTGAGCCAGACTGCATCCTGACCAGCTCAGCCAGAATGCCGGTTTCGATAAGGGGCCGACTTTTGAAAATGTTGCTCCCCTGCCCAAATTTCCCAACAGCTGTCCTGTATACGGTCTGAATTGAAGACGAATAAAAAATTTTAAAAAAATTTTTTTAAAAAAAACACCAGGAAACTGTAGCAAAACCAACCAGATTCAAGCCCGGGGGGAATTTTCAGAAACTACTGTCCAGCCAGACTCGGCAGGTCAGGTCAAGCCCAATCAAGTTTGGGGAGAGAATCAAAGCTCTTATACAAACAGACACAGAGTATCCCAAAACATCGACTGACATCAGCTGAGTTCACAGAACTTTCTTGAATTCAACGTGACTGGAGACCTGACAGTTAGTGACATTCAAACTAGGGGTGGCCGTGACAATTCCAGAACTCAATTTGGATGTAAGTATTCGTTCACCGTATAGCATATTCGCCACCCAACCCCCCACATGTGAGCGTGACTTTTATACTTCTTTTTACCCATATGAAATGGGTAAAATCTGATTTCTCTGCACTCCTTCACTCAGCGCCTCCTTGGCCCGCTGCTGCTCCCTCTCTGTTTATCATGAGACTTCTGCTGCTGCAGTGTGAGCTCTGCACCAGGGAAAAGTTGATGAGAGTCCACCCACACACATACACACTGTGACACAGCTAACTTTACCCAACTGTTATCAACAGGTTTAACGGCAGAGTTGTTTGCTGATTTTTTGTGTGTTAACTTTGAATTTATGGTTTAATCGGTGTAAAAGCCAGGTTGTTTAGTAAATGAATTTAAATTTGCACTTGTTTTTTCATTGTTGGCCAATTTAGATGCTAGATTTTTTTTTGTGAGTACTCTACAATAATTTAATACAAATACTTGAATATTGAAGTAACTTAAAAGGCCCATCCCTAATTCAAACATCACTTTAACCATTCAAATCACGGACAAACAGCTACAAATTAAAAGAAGAACTTTTAAAATGAACTCACTTTAAATGCCAGAAGAAGAAATGTCCTATCCTTTGATTGGTTAATGCCTTTTTTAGCAGGAAGCGTGCAAGCGGGTTGTCAAGGTACTGCTCATACTTTAGAACCTGGGCACAGGAAACAGAGAAAACACCATTAACCATTATTATTTGCCTAAAAAAAACAAATCTTAAAGTGTATGAAACTGAAACTGAAACCTTCCTCTCACAATAATACGATGAGGATGCAACACACCTGAACCAGTTGAATGAGGTACTGTGAGAGTTTGTCATCAGTTAGGTATTTCTCAAGGCACTTTACAGCAAACTCTCTGATCATAGGGTCAGGGAAGTTGCAATCCAGCAACTCCATGGCTTGCTCTGGCTTGATAGCAGGCCAGTCCTTCAGGAGGCAATACATCTGAAATGACAAAATAAAACTGACCTCAGACATTTTTATCATTCTTGCAATTTTTAAACAACACTACAACACCTGAGACAACATGTTTGTGTGCACAGCCGAGTTGCATTAGTATAACAGAGAGTTAGGCACACATCTATTTCCCCATGTGGTGACCTTCAAAATAAAGGTGTCAGCAGCAGAAACCTGAGCGTACCTGTGCAATCTCATCTCTGGAGTTCCATTTCACAGCCAGGAGGATCTTGGGGAGGATCTCTGGCATGTTGAGGCAGTCTTGTCTAAAACAGTTTGGGGAGAGAGTGAATTAATTCTAACTTCAATGACATGGCAACACACAGTGACTTCTGTGTAAAGTGTAATTGTTTTGACCCCTCAGATACGCCACATAATGGCATACAGGCGCACACACATTACCTGTGCCTCCACAGAAAGTCTTTCTCCTGCTCAGTGATTTCAGACAGCGGGTCTCTGTTACACACCTGGCGTAGCTGCTCATTGTCGCTGTCAGTCAGGGGGTTGTCACGCGCCAGTCTGTTACTCTATGACGCCATATAACACATGCAACACGTAGTTTAATAAACGGAACAACAATGTCAGCACCATGTTGCAGGGGTGGGGAAAAATGAATTACTCTGTTGAAAGATTATGGCCCAATCCCATTTCTTATTTTTACCCCTACCCCTCATTTTTAAGTGCCCTTTTGCCCTTCGGAAACAGAGTTACAAGGGGAAGTAGTTGAAATCTTCCCTATGAAATGAGACAACCCTTCAAGACTCTGATACATCATCAGTGACCTAACGAGTGTATTATTATTACAATATCAACATTTCATTTTTTAAAAGTGGCTCTCTGCCTCCTGCTGCTATAGCGATGGGAAAATAAGACACCACTGTGCTTTATTAATGGCTCGTTTCACTTTAAAAACCTCCCAGACGGTTCAGTTGACAAGTTAAACATATTATGCACCTGCAGAGAAAAAACTGTTAGTCGTTCTCAAAGCCACCACTGCTGTTGGTCAGTGAAGAAGAGTACGGCAGCTTTACCCTGGGCATCAGAGCGTGATCTAAGTCCATGTTATTTAGTCCACTCATGGAAAGCAAACTGGTGTTAGTAGGAGGATCACTGCCCCATTGTCGCTGTTGGAGTTTCTCTTTCTTCAGAGTTGCAGTCTTGATAAAGTTAAGTGTGACAAACCAAACTAATTGCCTTACTCAGTGGTCAGTGGTACTGCAGTACCGGGTGTATATATTGTAAATAATTTCCTGTCACTGAACTGCAAATACAGATGCATTTGTTTTGTGGAGAACCACAGTAAAAACCTGCAGCACTTTTGAGCTGTGTTTTGTTTCGGTGGTTTACAGCACGACTGGGACTGAACTGTGAAGGGTTGCCAAGAAAACAGAAAACAGATTCAGTGGACTGAACTGAGCTGAGGTCTATTTGTTTGTGCAGTGCTGTTTTTTTCTGGTGATGTATTCCATCATTTGCTGTGAGCTGTGTGCTGTTTTGTGACCTATGGTTTGACAGAGCTATTTTTTTTTTTGTATTTTATAGTTACCTGCCAGACGTGACTCTGACTTGCACCCCATTTGATTTAGGGTGCTGGTTATGGTTATGTTAGGGTGCTTAGTTCGGTTCAGTCGAACTCAAGTTAATTTGCCGCCTAAGTGCGCTTCATTAGGGCAGGTGTGAACATAGCAATCACACTCAGGTGCGCACCAAAACAACCAGACAGAGACCTTCTTGAAGAGGTGGTCTCTGTCTGGTTACAAACCAGGTACTTCAAAAGTGTTTTGAAATACAAAATGCTAGAATGTTAAACATGCAATTATAAAAAAAACGATTAATCGTGGTTAACTATTGAAATTTAGCGATTAATCGCAATTAGAAATTAATCCCGTGACAGCCCTAGTTTATTTTAATCATGAATCATTACCAATATGCTGTTTTAATAGTAGCAAGTAGCCACACGGTGAGATAAAAATAAATCATGAACAGAAATCCAAATTTCTGATCCAATAGGATGCATCAATAATCATTTTACCATTGCATCATACTTCAGATCAATTCATGAGGTGCCTACAGTTTCCCAGCCCTACAGTCCTGTGTCATCATTAATGAAAAAGTGTTAATTTACCGTCTGTGGTGTGAGTGAACAACAATGTGTCAGCAGCTCACAATGGAAATCAGAGCTCAGGGTGAATGAAGTGACACAAACTACATAATAAAAAAAATGCTTGTTATCTTACCAAACCGGTGTGGCAGTAATTAAAGCCAAGCTCTCTGGATATATTCCAGTTTGCGTGGTCCTCGATGATGGCCATATCGGGGTACTTGACAGGGCAACTGAAATGGTCAAACTCCAGCTCCAGACAAGGTGTTTCCTGCAGGGTGAGATAGTGGTGAGAGGGGAAAGGTCTTTACTGTAATCAAAAATGGCACCTGTATCAATGAGTATCTAATTAAATGGGATAAGAAGCTTGGTTGATTAAATCTGTGCGGCTTAAATCCGGCTGTGAAACTCTACATGTCGTCACCAGCTCAATTTAAACTGGGTCATGGGGCTTAGAGGTCAGTGCATAATACCTGAAAACCTTTGAAAAGATTGTTCTGTGCCATGTTTTTCTATCTTCTTAGTATTGTCAGATGTGACTAAAAGAAATCTGCTTTGACATCCTGTGTAATTTACATTCATTTTTGGCATATACAGCTTTGTATTTCATTTGAAATAACATATTTTCTGGTTAACCGACAGGAAAAAACTTCAATGAAAGAACAAAGGAGAGAAATGTCTGTTTACATTTGTCCATCACACCACTATTTGCTCTGTAAAAAAAAAAGGACAAGACACTACTGGAAGCACAAACGGAGAGTAAGCATTGTGTTCATGATGTTGACATTTGCTGTTCACCTTGTTGGGGTTGGAGCCCGTGACACCGATTGGGTTGAGCAGGTCTTCCAGGCCGTGTGGGACAGGCCATAGGTTGAGAGCCATCTTCCCTGATACTAATGTGTGGGTGTAGTCAAACAGGTTGATGTTGCCCCAGGCCAGAGGACAGTGCTCCTGCAGGTGAATACCAGTAAGATGATGCATAGGAAAATGATTAGTGAGGCAACAGCTTGGGGCTACGGAGCAGACAGGTGCAGCGCACAACACAGGGAGGTTGTTTACTTCCCACGCCTGCATTAACGCCCTCTGCTAACTGCTCCGATTTGAATAAGAATCAAACAAGAATAGACTGATTAGGAATTTGAATATAACATTCAAAAGGTCGCTTTACAAAATCCCTGTTTCTCATTTCAATTTTATTCACCACCAGCATTTTTTAGGCAAAATCCATTTAAAGTATTTACACTCTCTAAGTTTATACTTGCAAACCTTGACACCTAAAACATAGGGAGGATTTTAAAACCAAATTTGGGGGAGACTTTGCATTCTGATTACTTTTAAAGAACAAAAATAATTAGTACAATCCAGCAGCATCTTCATGTTAAATACTTTTAATCTTACTTTTAATTCTTAGGAAAGAGTACAGAATAACTTGTCCCTCTTGCGTGAACTTGCATGAATCCCTGGCATAAACTAATATTCATCAGTTTTCATTCATTCATTTCAGCTCACTGTGCAACCCCCATTCTTGATGGAAGAATCGACAAGGCAGTTTTTACAAAATGCATGCCCCTTTCTTTCAAACTTTCTGTAAGAAACAGGAACACTTCTTTCTAGGACATGTGAAATTTGCTCAAGTATTCTTTTCGCCTCACTGAGAAAGACGAGGAGGCGCGAGCAGCTCTCTTATGCATCACTGTATTGTTGTACAGGTAGAAACTGTAAACTTTCAGAGTCACAGGGCTTATACTTGCTGCACAGTGCCAGAGACAGGTTGTAAAAACAAAAAATGACAAAAAATGTGTGAGAATTTGTCATAAATTTGGAGAAGTATGAGAGAATTGCGACCCTGGGAGGAAACTGTGAGAGGGCAATAAAAAACCGAAGTCTCCCGGGAAAAATCGAGGGGGATTGGCAACTATGAATTACGTTTCTATATAGTTGTTTTTATTGTTACTGGCAGAGTCTGTCATTGCAGCCCTGGATTCAAATTGCCCACCTACGCACAAGGGATTCACAGGAAAACGACGCATGAATATGATCCAGCGTTACTGTTTTATCTCTGTGACACCAACCTCACTGTTTGAAACCCAACATTTCTTCCTCCTGCTGATTCACATAAAAGTGTTCAATCAGTGAGTAGCTTTTATCGTGACACAGGAAACGCAATGTATTTGTCCCTGGGGCGATTGTTCATGAAAAAATACGTCTGCAAAACACGTCAATTTTGGTTCTTTTCGACAGTGGATCCGTTTTATCTATTGCAGAAAGTAATAAAACAAGAAAGAGCAGCCACAATGAGCTGTTACATGAAGAGCTGCAGATGACAGGCTGCATGCCTTCACCTCCTTGCCTAATTAACCAACTCCTTTCACTCCGCTCTGCTGTTGTGGAAAACTACTTGTGCCATGCCCGTCATGAAATCAGAGCGCAGTTGCTCATGGCATGATGGAAGAAGGCCAGTCACTGACTGACATCTTAATTAAAACAATGCCACCTTGTTTGACTGCGCTGTGAGCAGACACACCAGTTGCTCCTTTGATATATAAGGAGTGTTTGCTGTAGTATTAAAACACATTTCTTGTTACGACTAGTAACCATGATATCATCAAATCAACTAAAGCTAATGTAAGGCACAGTTCACCCATAAATCCAAAATATATGTTTTCATCTTGCCTGTAGTGTTTTCTATCAACCTAGATTGTTTTAGTGTGAGTTGCTGAGTGTTGGAGATATCAGCTGTAGAGATGTCTGCCTTCTCTCCAACATAATGGAACTAGATGTCACTCAGCTTGTGGTGCTCCAAATACCAAAAAAGTACATTTGAAAAACTCAACAGCAATGTCTCTTTCCAGAAATCATAACCCAGTTACTCAAGATAATCCACAGACCTTGTTGTGAGCAGTTTCATGTAGGAACTATTTTCTTTCTACCAACTTCACCCGCCAACTTTATCACTGCAAACGAAACCATACATCTACTCACGGACAAGAGGGCCGTGGTTGGGACAGTGTGAGATGTAAATATTAATGGCGTCCTCTTCGGTTGAGCTGTAACATTAGCTAGCTCTGTAGTAGCAGTAGATGCATGCTTCCTTCTGTGCTGAGACGCGGTTGGTAAGACAACAGCACTGTCTCTTGGGCGGCAGTAGCCAAGTCAATAGGGGCATGAGTTGGGAACCAGAGGGTTGCCAGCTCAAGTCCCTGTCCGGACCAAATATGGAGCATGAAGTGGTAGCTGGAGAGGTGCCAGTTCGCCTCCTGGGCACTTCAGAGATGCCCTTGAGAAAGGCACCGAACACCAAACTCTGACATCTCTCCATCTAATGCATGTTTAGGTCCTGTTTTTGCATGTGTTTGCATATTGGACTTGTGTGTGTATGACAACAGAGTGAAAAAAAAATGATTTTCCCCTTGGGGATTAATAAAGAATATCTGCTTCTTCTTCTTCTCTTACCAGGAACCATGGCCCAGTTACTCAAGATAATCCACAGACCTGGTTGTGAGCAGTATCATGAAGGAACTATTTTCTTTCTCTTTAAAACTACACCAACCAACCGAATCACTGCTCAGAAGGAAGTGTGCATTTACTGCTAGCTCACCTGGCACCACGGAGCTAGCTAAGACTGCAGCTCAGCTGAAGACGACGCCATTAATGTTTACATCTCATGCTGTCATGAGAAGATGCACACTTCCTTCTGTGCAGTAATACGGATAGTGGGTGTAGTTCAGCAGAAAGAAGCATTTCCTACATGAAACTGCTGATGACAAGGTCTGTGGATTATCTTCGAGGAAATAGACATTGCTGTTGAGTGTTTCAAGTGTATTTTTTTTTTTTTTTTTGGCAAGAGTGCTAACTAGTTCCATTATACTGGAGAGAAGGCAGACATCTCTACAGCCGATATCTCCAACACTCACAAAACAATCTAGACTGATAAAAAGCACGACAGGTAAGAGGAAAAAATCAGCATTTCTGACTTGGGGGGTGAACTGTCCCTTTAAGCATTATAACTTTAATGTAGCATTTCAGCATTTCACCGCTAACCTCTTTCGCCCCTTTCCTTCCTTTCACAGAGCAGATGGAGAGGCAGAGCCGGGCAGCACGGGGGATGTCTGGAATGTACATGTCGTAGTTCAGCCACTCGTTCCACCTGGAAAAAACAGGGAAGGTACCATTAACATAATCAATCACGTCACTGTCGCAAAGCTGAGTGGAATCCCAGTGTGTGGAGCGCCATTCTTCACTGTGTACTACCTGGGGTTCGAGCAGGGCACGCGCTGAGTGTTGACATTGTCACACAGCTGCTCTCCACCGTGGTATATCCCCGTCCTGACGTAGATCTAGAGCAGCCACAACAACAACAGTTTTATATACTAATCCATCAAGTGGTGAGATATCTTCCAGTGGATTTCTGACTGCACGGTGTGAACAATCTTCTAATAACCTCAGAGGTGCTGGTGATGTGAGATTACAGTCAGAGTTTATCTTTGACAAAGCAGAACAAAGCAGAGAAGCTATAAATAAAACAAGATGTAGTGGTCATAGCACCACGCCGGTGTACCTTGTCAATGTCTCTGATGTTGACATTGACGTAAGTGGCACACAGTATCCTGATCCTCAGCGTTCCGTTGATAGTCCAGAGAGACTTTGTGGCTGTTTCCCCATTCATGTAGGGCGTTGCTGTGGATATTCGCCGCGCGTATGACGGCATGGTGAAAGTGTCCATGGGCAGCTGGGAATACAGGCTGTCTTTTGCCATTAGCATCAAGTTGGGCATCCTTCCCAGCATGATACAGCTGCGCACATACTGTCAAGGACACACAAAGTGACATTTTGAAGCAGCCATGATTGTGACATTTTGAAGCTATTCATGCTGTTTGACATTTTGAAGCCATTCATACAATTTCCAGGGTTTATTAAGATGTAAATTATTGGATTTTACAAGCACAACTCAGCAGTAACTGAAGCATTCAGTGCTTTGTGCTTATATAACGTGATGTATACGGTCTATTCTTGAATCAGCACATTTCACAGGCAGCTCATTTTCTCATGAATTTCATTTCATGTCATGAATGCCAAGCACATTTGTGTTGGATGATAATTTGATGTGAAGTGAAACTCTCCCGCCTCTAAGTACAACAGCATCAGATGCAGCATGCGTAAGATTAAATTAGATTACCTTGTACTGACTCAGAGGGTATTTCTCCAGCAAGTACTCGTCGCAGCCGCAGACTTTGAGGATGTACTTTCCCTGATACTCCTGCACACACATCTTTAACTGCTCCTGGGAGAGCAGCATGCTACGTGTCTTCTTACGGATGGCTTCGGCAATCACCTGCTCCGGCACATAGTCGTGGTTGATCTTCAGGGTGTACTTCTGCTTGTCATTGCTGGGTGACACAATAACCCATATCACCACAATGATTTGACCTGAGGGAAAAAGAATAAAAGAACAAATTGGAGAAATATGCTTTCATTTTTTTATACACAGAGAAGGCGCAAACAGCTAAAATGTGAATGTTTGCACAATATATTTTGAGCCAGGAGTGAAATGTCTTACCTTTATCTAGCTTGTTATAGATGTGCCTGGGAAGTTCTGCGGAGGATTCTACATTGGGAGGATACACGTACAAAGCTCTGCTGTGGGGTCCGTTACTGTCTCTGAGGTCCACGGCCTCTTTGCAAACATTTAAAATGTTCCTTCTGAAGTCTTGCACTTCTGAGTCTTTCACCAAATCAAACTCACATATAGGCATTCCAATGGCAAAACCTGAAAGGAGAAACACGTGCTTAACAAAAACCTTTTTTTTTTGCATTGACACATGGGATATTAGCCTTGGAATAATACAGTACAACACATAACACATAACATAAAGCCCGCAGTATTATGTTAATCCTCCTCACTGCAGGTAATGACATCCCCAAGGCCAACAGTTGCTACAGTACGTTACTGTATGGTACAGTAGGCTGCATTGTACCTACATAATTCATGAACCATACCTATTTCTCTATTAAGAATTTTCTCCTCTCTGTTGCCCACTGGCTCGATGACTTTGAGGAAGGCCTGAAAGAGCCTGAGATCGCACAACCTCCTGGTCTCGTCATAAAACTCCTCCCGCTCTGCCTCTTGGGTGACGCTGACAAAGATGTAGGAGCTCTCCTCCTGCAGCAGATGGTAAAGAGGGTACTTCCTGGCCTCTTTGAAAAGCTCATGCTTGACTGTGATCAGCGTGGCCTCCCGGAGGCACTCCAACGTGAGAATCATGCCATTTGGCAGAAGGCAGTCCACTAGGATGTTGGGGGGCATCAAGTGCATCCCCCATAGTTCTCCTGAGGAGGGCCTGGGAGGCATGGTCGTGCTAACTAATCCGCTATTTCAGGAGCCCGGTAATTACGAGATGAGCGATGTCAACCAACTGTGAGAAGGAAGAAAACAGAATTATGTAAGAATCACTGACCTGTGCACAATAATGCATAAAGCTTGTGGTAAACACTTGACCTGAGAGATGCTGGAGTTGCACTGTGACACCACATAAAAATGCTAAACATACACTTATTTTAAGACATTGATCTATTCTGTACACACGACTTCTATTGCTCTTCCTGACGTTTGTAACATTTTTTCCCCTGTTTAAGGTTTGTTTGGGAGAGTTTTTCCTTATACGCTGCAAAGGTCCATGGACAGAGGGACGTCGTATGCTGTCTCTGAGGCAAATTGTGATGTGTGATATTGGGCATTATAAATTAAATTGAAAACTGAACACTCCTGGGGGACATTTACGTGAACGTGGGTTGCCAAAAATGTTATAAAATTCAGTAACTGCATACTAAAGCAATGCCTGTAGGTGCAAGGTATATTGGTTTAGTGTTTTTGAGCTGGCCACATTGCACACAGCTATGATGTGAAGTTACTTTACTTCAGTTTGGCAGATCAGATGTAGCAACACACTTATAACAACTATTATAACAACTATAACAACACATTTGTGACAGTAATTGCAGATGTTACTGTAATAACATTAGCTTTAGTGAGTTGGTGACCTGAGAAGATGCTGGAGATGCAGTGTGACAGCATATAAAATGCTGAATAGACACTCCTGGGGGAGATTTAAGTTCACATGGGTTGCCAATATGTCATAAAATTCAGTAGCTGTAACTTTATACTAAAGGAATGCCTGGAGGAACACTGTATATAGGTTTTAAGGTTTTTCAGCTGACCATATTGCACATAGCTATTCTGTAAAGTTGCTTTACTTCAATTTGACTGAACTGTAGTAGCAACTTATAACAACTCAGGTGGCAGGATGTAGCAGTAATTGAAGATGTCACTGCGTTTTTTGAATTTTCATAAATTTAGCAAGGGACCTGAGGATAACATAACAAGTCATCACATCAGAGACAGCAACATCTATGGACAAAACTTTCCCTTTAGTGAGCTGGTGTTAAAATAACTCATGCTAACTCACAGAGGGCAGCAATGAACCGATAAATGTCCAGTGATGTCGAATGAAAGGACTTCAAAATTCATGTAAACAACCATGTTAGCTTAAAGAAGGTTAGTTAAGTGTGGCTAACACTGCTAAGTTATAGCTTTTAGCCTGGGCTTGACAGTCACATCAATTAGTTTGTGCTGCGCTGCTGCTTGGTGGGTTATGTTGTTTCTTTGCTAGCTTGCTAGCTAGCTAGCTAACCATGCTAGCCAAGTTCACTAAGCAGATCAATGTCATCTACAATATGAAAACATCGACTGATACATAACAAGCTCATGTTGGTCTGAGGTTAAGTTACTTCAATAAACGGGTGCGACCCGGCTGTCTGTCGGGTGTGTAACTGGGAAGCTGTTCAGTATAAAAGTAAAAGCGAACACACAACAAAACACGACAAAAACAAATATAGAGCTACCTGTGTCAGCTAGCTAACGCCAACCGGTTAGCCGCGAAGCTAGTCTGCCAGCACAACCATTAGCAACGGCTAGCTGAGTGAATCCCATTCGTGCCCGCTCGGGAAGTCTCAAGCAGCGGCGCTAGCTCTAACGTTAGTCCATCCGAACAATGACACGGAGGGGTCGGGACAGACCCGCTGTGGCGGAGAAGAGACGCCCCTAGCTCCCGCTGATGTTGTCAATATGCTGTAGTGGAATAAGTCTGTAATACTTCATGATGTTCTTCATCGTGCTGTCCCGAAAATAAACTGCTCAGTTTGGTAGCACGCTAGCTCCGCACAGCTACTAGCCTGCTGTACGGGTGCTAGCAGGCTCATCTTCATGGACCGCCCTCCCACACAGAGAGAGCTCAGTGTGTCATGAGATGAGACTGCGAGAGGAAACCGCTTGTTCACTCTTTACTTCAGTCGGTTATTAAATGTCTCTTATTAATGACACTAAGGAACACGTGTGAAAAACACAGAGTCGATATTATTCTGATGTCAGTCATAGGCAGAGCCCAGGACAGATCCTGTCAGCAGCATGTGTGTGGAGGGGGCCCCCAGAGAAGAAGAGGTAGAATGAGGAAAAGTGTTACTGATAGATGTGTGATTCATTAATATGAATTTTTTTTTATTGCTGCCACGTCGGAAATTACGTGCTTGTTATTGAGTAACTTTAAAACCACATAATACTACATTGGAACTGAGCAAGACTTTATGGGCCAGAGGAACAAGCCAATAACACTTATATGACCATTGTAGATGTGGATTCTGTGGGGGAAGCAGGTGCGTAAATAAAGTTGCACCGGGGCCCACTGGGTTGGGGGGGACTCAGATTGTAACTATGTAACTACACCTGTGTTAAAAAAAAAAAAAAAAAAGACAAGCAGGATTTATACTTGTGCGTCAGCGCGACACATTTTCCCCACAAATACAGCATGCTAATGTTTTTAGCACGAGCCTATGGCATTTTCATTGTATAAATTAGCCTAGCAGCTTTCAGACTTTTCCTCTACTCATATGAAGCCAGGGACAACAGTGACATTTAACAAAGGTAACGTTACAAAATTCAGTTACATTACAACTCACAAGGTTCACTGACAAAACAACTGTCTTAGGGCGCATTCACACCAGGGTAGTCAGGGGGACTCGGTTCGATTGGGCGGGGAATGCCGAAAAATGTCACACCTTCATTTGGTTCGGTTCGCTTTCACACTGCACTTTAAAGTGAACCAAACAGCCTGGACAATGTGCCTGCACCTCCTCACTACTCCACGTCTGCCCATGAGACATTTTCCAACTTTTTCTTTGATTACCTCTGCTTCTCCCGGTTTGTGTTCTTGGCTTTGTTTTTTCTACCCAAAATGCACTGTGCTCTACATCACTTCTTCTCTTTGGTTCACTTCCTCTCTTTGATTTGCTGGATAGTTCATTTGCATTTCCCACTGTAAGCGAACCGCACCAGGGTTCACTTGCAAGTGAACCGAGACCCCCAGTTTTCAAGCAGTCCAGGGTTCACTCGTTTGGTCCGCATGAATGAGTTCAAATGAGCATTCACACCACTCCAAACAAACCAATCTCTCCATGGAAGCGGACCAGGGTTCGTTTAAAGCGGACCAAACAGTGCCAGTGTGAATGTGTCCTTATACTAAACACGTTTTCCAAACAAATATAACATGCTAACGTTATTAGCCCAAGCCTATGGCATTTTACATTGTATAAATTAGCCTAGCGAAGAGTGGAGATTTCCTCTGTTCATATGAAGCCAGGATAAATTACACATAAGATTTAAAATGATATTTTTGTGGAGGCTTTATTGTCTTCACAATTTATTGTTTCTTGTCTGTGAAATTACAGTAAATAAAAGCTTTGTTTCCACTGAGGGAAATGGTTTCAGCCAACAGAAACAGACAGCAGGTCTGCAGCTACATTTCTGGGGAGGTGCTTGTCAGGCTCCGACATAGCGTACAGCGTAAATTCAAAGCAAAATTATAAATCCTGCGTTACATAAGTTAAAAATGGTGCCATTTGCTCTTGGCTGTATTCCCTCAAAAATACGAACCCATCTTCATCATGATTTCCTTTTCCTTTCTCTGTCTTTTTTATATATATGTATATATATATATATATATATATATATATATATAACAGTCAGTAGCAATCTACAACTAATTATATGCTCATTCTACATTAAAAAAAAATACAAAAAATAAATTATATGATCGAAATAAACCATAAAAACTATGTATAAACTATTTTAAAAATCTGTTCAATTTTGTCATATACATGTATGCAAAGATGATTGTTGGTAACATGTATGTTAATGTCATCTAGTGTCAAGAGTCTATTTGATCATGTGACAAGACGATACAATCTGCTAGATAGTTTGGGCGCAAAATCTGTCAAGACTGACAAACTAATACATCTATAAGTCCAGCGTGCAGTCGAGCCTTTTAAGCATAAAAGCAGCAGTAAGAAAGGACGAGAGAGAAACAAACAACACCTGCAAAACGGTAGATGGGACTGCCATTCAGAGTTAAAATACTTTACCTTATTGCAGTCCTTCACAACGGAATTTACAACCAGATGTTATGGCTCCCTCACACAAGACTGAGACGTTATTAGAAAAACATATATAAAATAATAATCACATAATTATTTTACTTGATATGTTTTATTCCATGCTTTGTAAACAATATAGCATCACCATTGCAACATATTGTTATGCATGTTTTGTTTTACTGTCCTGCCATGCCGTCTGATGTTCTGTTGTTTGTCCCATGCCGTCCAGAAGGTGTTGTCCGTTTGCTGTCTGCACTCTGCCTGATTCCATGTGAATGCAGCCTAAGTGTCGGAGGAAAATTTCATGGCAAAGGACACCTAATCCTCCATTTCATATGTGTCCCCCCGAGGGTTGAAACAAAACCTATGTCCTTGGTCCACTGCCCAGTAGTTATGGTCAGAAGTTGTATTTTTTCACATCCTCATTGTACAAACTCATTCACATATAGTCGGACATGGATATTCTCCAAAAGTCATGGCCGCCATCAGCCAATCAGCCACAGACCCTATGGGTGTTTGGATACAGATGAAAACTTTTAAAACTCTTTTCTGTTTACAAATCAAGCAAAGAAATGTGAGGACATTGTGCAGCCTTGACAGCAGTGTGTTTGTGCTCTCTGTGCTTTCTGGTGCATATACCCTGAGGAGATGATCTTTTATTCCTTCTGTGTGTGACCACAAAGAATCACACAGCAAAATCACCATATATTTTGTTTTTATCACCACATGAAAACACATTTATGTGCTGTTTTTATTTATGAGATAACCCAGAGGTGAACATGTGACCCTGGTATCTGAGGTCAGAATTTATTTTTTGACATTAAAGGTCCAGTGTGAATGATTTAGGGGGATATAGTGCAGCAATGAAATATAGTAAGTGTGTTTTCTTCAGTGTATAATCACATGAAAATAAGAATCGTAATGTTTTCGTTGCCTTAGAATGAGCCATTTATATCTACATAGGGAGCGGGTCCTCGTCACCATGTTGTGCCACCATGTTTCTACAGTAGCCCGGAGTGGACAAACCAAACACTGGCTCTAGATAGGGTCATTCACATTTTCCTGTTTTTGCATTGGTCACTGTAGTTAGCAGCCCCTCCATGACAGAAGTGCAGAAAAATTGCCATTTTTTTGGGATGTGAAATTGCTTCATTCAGCATTTTTACCAGTTTAAGTCCATCCAAAGCACCCCAGATGTCCCTCTCCCCAGCAATGCTTTCCAGCTCCTCCTGGGGGACCCCAAGGCGTTCCCAGGCCAGATGAGAGATGTAATCCCTCCAGCGAGTTCAGTGACCAGGTCCATTTTACAGAGGAAGAAGAGTAAAAACCTTCTGAATGTCTGAATCAGATAAAAGGTGAGCATACATTTGCAGATGCTGGGCAAGTGCGCCGTTTTCGACGTGCCATACAGAGTAAGAGGAACACTGAACTGTAATGTGAAACTGCTTAATTCAGTGTTTTTACTGGTTTTAATCACCTGGTCTGTTTGTTTTGAAGAGGAAGAGTCCTCTGCGGATAACTCAGCTGCCGGTAAAAACCTCCTGAACAATGAACACTGAAGGAATTCTAACCAGGAGAAGTTTAGCTGGCTGCAATCTGCAGTCCTTAGAATTAGAATTTTATTTCGGTCTGCAAATAGAAATAAGAACATCATGTATTCATCTACAAACTCATGTAAATTAAGTCATAGCCAGACACTTAAATAGTACAGTGCAAAACATTACAATAAAGCAATTTAACATAACATAGACACTTCTGCATTCGGAAAAAGGTGTCGGCTGAAGCTACCCTTTTAACAACACGTCATATTTAGCATATTCCTCACCGCTAGATGCCACAAAATCCCTCAAATCTTACACACTGGACCTTTAACCTTTGTTTGGTAATCCTAGGCAATTGTTTTCCTGTGAATGTGCAAGTATACTTAGGTTTTTCAAAGAATGTGCCATGTGCTGTAAATACTAGGCCTTTACATGCTCACTGTGATTTGGTCAGCTAAAGTACAGGATAGTTTTTCCAACATCAGGAAGTTGAACTTCAACTTCCAAGTTTGTAATTTCATATTAAATACATACATTTGTAAAAAAAAAAAAAAAAAAAAAATCAATATCATGCATGTCTTTTTAGCGATATCCCAAATGATACAGGATTTTACTCCTTAGTGTACCAGTGAATGAAAAGGGTAAATTAAACACATTTTAAGGGAGACTTTTTAACCTTTCATGATATGGGGGTCTTTCAGGGTCTTCCTGATTGTGTAACATCCCATCTGATAATGTCAAAATAAATTGCCCCATAAAATTACTCCGATTGCTCGTTATCTCAGATGGCATTGGCTCACTACCAGTTTTGGGGCAGAATGTTCCGATGCATAGCAATCAGCTGGATGTTTTTTGATGATTTTTTTTGTAAAATTTAAATGTATGCATTGCTGTGGCATAAATTTTAGGCTTTACACTTCATGTAGCTTTTTTGCATTTCACCATGAGGTCAGGACAGTTATCTGCTATGATATTTTGTTACTGTAATGTCTAATAATTCTTAAACTTTGTAATACCATCAATGCAATAAATCAATTCAATAAATATGTTTTTTCATGTTTCTTTATTTTTACTTCATAAACAGCTTTGGACATCCAAATCTCACATGATGACTTTGGCCCATATACATCTTATGTTCATTTCTGAAAGATTTCATTGTGAGAGACCTGCATATGTTTTTTGGTCGCTGAGAGAGTATATTATAGTTTCAGGAAAGTTCTCAGCATTGTTACATTCCTCAACATTAACAACCACATGCAGAGGATATTTTTGGACAGCAGTGATTTCTCCCGTCAGTTTAAATACAGGTTGCCAATGTCACGTGTGTCGTTTATTTTATCACAAGTGTAACAAACTCGTACCCGTAAAACATTTTACAGTGCTTAACCACCATGCAAAAGACAGTCCTAGTTTTCTCTGTATAACAGCCAGTTATACATCTGACAGTTTCTGCCCTGGAACATTCAGTTCACGTTTATAAACAGTCACATCCTCGATCCGGAGAGAAAGCCAGCTGTTCCAAACGCCTCAGCCGAAGAGGAAAGTTTGCGAGAGATCACAGCAAGGTCGCTTGGTTGAAACAATCTCTTTCATGTCATACGTCCATCACCAAACCGCCATGTGTTCGGCATTGACAGCTGCTGTGTTGCATTTCACCTCTTGATCTTCCCTATCTCTTCGCACAGTCTGGAGAGGTATTGCGTGAGCTTCACCATGACGATGATGAGGGCCCCTCCCATGAGCATGCAGGAGGGCCACAGCAGCGAGTGGAAGATGACGCTGTGGTCGTACAGCCGCGTCAGGAGGACGGTCTCCTGCTGCTCGCTGGGGTCGTAGAAACAGGGGACCTGCTGGTTCACCTTTAGACGCTCGGAGATGTTCATGATAATGACGTGCATGGCCAAGCTGTCCTTCTGGCACCTGGGCACGTAGAAACACTGCAATGACAGGTTGAAGGACACTGAGGTTATCTAGAGGGCAATCAGTTGGTCAAACTTTCTGTTGTGGTTGTGGCTGCTAATCCTTCATACCCCCCAAAATAACCATTTGTATATCAATTAAGGATGTCAGGTTGGGTTAATTTTGCTTTGGGCTACCATCATTCATGGGGCGCTAATTTGTAGGATATCATACAATCTATTGTATGAGGACACGTTGCAAGTTGAGAGGTTGTATCAGGTGTTATTTAGACATATGTTTTCTACAATTCTACAAATAATTTTGACACCAGTAGAGTTTTTGACAGGTTTAAAATACGATTCACGAGCACACACTAACTGATCGTCCGTTGAAAAACTCAAAATCTCAAACTTTGACACCATAAATAACTAATTTGAGACAAGAGAACTATTTGTAGCCCAGTTCACTGTAAACCATAAACCTTCTCTAGCCACTTCAGATCTAAGTGGAGTCCTACAGGAATCAACAGATGACAAGTCAGACAGCTGGTAGCTGCTTGCTTTGCTGCAGTTCATTGGCTAACAAGCGGAACTAGCTGCTAACAGCCACCTCTGCAACCTCGAACTCCACATATCCATTCAACAGCTCCACCATCTGCACACAAAATTTTGGTGGTTCACATTATTACACTTCGCTCCCGTTTACACTGATTTGAGCTGTTGACAATTGACTTGTTTTATACGCTATTTCTCTGTGCTGACAACGTTGTGTTATTTGATGTATGACTTGACATACGCACATCAGATTGACGTCCATGTTTTCCTAAGCACATGCACTGAGAGGCATTAAGATTAGAAGCTGGGAATATCAACGTAGAATTAGCTAAGCTCTGCCCCTTTGTGATGGTCCGTCAAGTTGTGGGAGCTAGCATGGAGCCCACACTGTAACTAACTGCACTCCCTGAAGAAATATTATCATATTCTTGTAAAAATGAAGCAGTGATTCCAGAGAGAAGCAGACAGAGGGGTCTACAGTCTGTGTTTGAAGGATATATCCAGGATGTCAAACTGACTCAGCAGCAACAACAGGTTAAAAAGACAAAGATAGTTAGAAGCTAAAGCCGAACTATAGGCTACAGATCACAGCGTAAAAGTGAACCACCACATCACTGCTGATCGCCACACAAGACAATGAATATAAAGGGAAACTTTGCTGATATTGAACCAGCTTTGCATCATCGCAGTGTGTGCAGATAAACAGTGTCCCCAGCCACTGGAACTTTGCCAGCGGAAGCCACACACTGCGATGACCCCCTTATACTTCATTTCATCAAGAAGTCTCCCCTTCTGATTTT
Organism: Epinephelus moara; assembly: GCF_006386435.1. Lineage (NCBI taxonomy): Eukaryota > Metazoa > Chordata > Actinopteri > Perciformes > Serranidae > Epinephelus > Epinephelus moara. Next base: position 16,483,424 of record NC_065526.1, on the reverse strand, counting down.
TCGTTCACGGTGAAGGCATGCAAAAAAAAAAAAACCCTTAACGTTTTCTTTAAATATTCAGCGTGACATAGGGTGAGTGACTGCTATACAAATGGTCATTTGCGGGGTTAAGTAGTCCTTTCATTTTACAGTACTGGACACATCATGTATCATCTTTCAGCTTGACCAGGTAAAAATCCTATCAACTGACATTTTCTGAACTGAGAGCAGAGTAAGTCCACAACCAGGCCAACAGCAGTTGTCAACATTTGAAACGGTTCAGTAATTTTCAGTATTTTCCCTCTGGCACTGTACTCACTTCAGAGCTGGTGTCCTGGGTCTCCTCATTGTGAGATAAACGGCTGACACGGCCCGTGTTATTGACGCTCACGTAGACCTGCAGACAGGGGTATTTGGAGACTCTCCAGCAGTCTGACCCACAGTTGTAGGAACAGTTCATGTCTGCTGTGACCGTGGAGTTGAGGACAACACACACACCCTCCTCTGTCCACACACTGTGTTGACATTTAAATGAAGATCCAATTTAATGCAAAAAAAGAAGCAGAATACATTTCGGGGGATCTCATGCTATGAAAGGTATAATTTGTTCCTGAAAATCTGGTTTCATAAAGTATTCATTTTTGCAATTTTCAGGTTGAGAGAGCACTGAGAGCAGTTTGTCAACAAGTACATCTGATGAATAAAACATGCTTCTGACAGAAATATTAGCCAACTCCTTTATAGGGTGTAAAACAAAAAGACAATTCAAACAACAGGCCTGTACCTGTCTGCATAGGAGCGTAATAAAGTGATTCCCAGGACAAAGTACATCATGACTGAGGAGAGGATCATTCCCAGCCCCAGGAGAATGGCTCGATCTTCACCCGCCTTTAAAGCCGTCACTGTCCTCTTCTTCCTGTCCAATAAATCTACCTCTCGAAATTTCTGGTAGATTGACCTGACAATGAAAGAGATTATTCTGTGTATTTTTAAAAGCTACAGTGAAAATATTATGACATAAAAACCCAAGTGCATGATCGGGAAGAGTTTCTCCCTGAGCCATGGTTGCCCCCATTTCCCATTTTGCAATTTAAGTCAATTTTTAAGCCTGAATTGGTCTGAACCTGTTACCTCCTTTCATTTCCTCTGCTCGCTCCAGCTGTATTTTTGGCTCCCGCCACAAAAAACATCTTTCTTGATGATTCACGTCCTCCTTTGCTTCCTGAAGTGGAACGGAAGGATTGCTGAAAAGATCTGTGAATTACAACCAGTTTGTTGCCATGTTGAGCTGTCCGGAAACACTAACAGACACTTTCATTTGCCAGCATCATAAACACAGATTTCCGAAGTCACCAGTTACAAAGCAAATGTGCAAGATGACAAATCATACTGTACCTTTGATGCATGGCTGCTGTCAAATTCACTAATTTTACAAATATGTCCAATTTTGCACAAAATGATTATTAAGTATACGCCTCTGCTGATAGTCCTGCAAACAGCAGCTCCTGATTATGAGAGTGTTATGCAGTGTTGGGACAGGAAGCAGCCCTGATATAGTGGTCTCCACCAGGTAAACATCTCATTTTGAACACAAAGAAACGCTACAAAGGGTAAACAAGGTGACAGATAGCCACGGATGAAAGGTGTTAATGCTGATGAGGCGCTCATGAAAAACCTACCTGCTGTATCCTGCACACTTCTGCTGTCAACACAAAGTCATTGGGTGCTCTTTTGGCGCAACAACAACACTTTGCCTGTGCCTCCTCTCGCTCTCTGCCGGTTAGAAAACACAGAATTCAGTGCTACACATGCAGCTTTGGATCCATAAATAACATTAGCCTTGATTCGGGTGAAAATTAATGGGCGAGTGAGACATTATGAGTTATTTGTTGTGGGTCGCCAAAGGGTTAGTGTTGACGTGAGGGTCGATGCAAACCCACTCTTGAGATTGTCGGGCATTTCCTCCAAAACACAATTTAGAAAAATGTATTTACATGGCCACACTGTGAGTTATGTGTGGTCATCTGCTCATATATTGAAAGGAAACACCATCTGAATTAAGAATTCCAGTATATTATATCCATGGCCGAGGAAAGTTCAATCAATATTCGCTGTGCTCTCCCAAAGCCAGAAACTATCCATCCATCCATTTTCAACCACTTATCCGAAGCCGGGTCGTGGGGGCAGCAGGCTGAGCAAAGTATTCCAGATGTCCCTCTCCCCAGCAACGCTTTCCAGCTCCTCCTGGGGGACCCCAAGGCGTTCCCAGGCCAGATGAGATATGTAATCCCTCCAGCGTGTTCTGGGTCTGCCCCGGGGCCTCCTACCAGTGGAACGTGCCCAGACCACCTCTAACAGGAGGTGCCCAGGAGGCATCCTGATCAGATGCCTGAACCACCTGAAGTGACCCCTTTAGAAGTGAAGAACAGAGGCTCTAGGGTAAGGGTAAGGAGGGTTCTAGGGTAAGGAGCTCAGACATCCGGTGGGAGCTCTATTCCAAGCTCCCTCCAGATGTCCGAGCTCCTTACCCTAGAACCCTCCTTACCCTATCTCGAAAGCTGCACCCAGCCACCCCACGGAGGAATCTCATATCAGCCGCTTGTGTCCACGACCTCATTCTTTCGGTCATTTCCCTGAACTCATGACCATAGGTGAGGGTTGGGACGTAGATGGACCAGTAAATTGAGAGCTTTGCCCTCTAGCTCAGCTCCCTCTCCACCATGACAGTCCAGCACAGCGCCCACCATCACTGCATTGTCGCATGCTCCATTCTACCCTCACTCATGAACACTGTCCTCCAAGAATCCCCACCTTAACAAGGTGGAAGGGTTTGTGTGTCCCCATGATCCTGGGCTGACCTGGTAGGGTTTCCCGAGTCAAAGTGGTCCCAGGAAAGGGGCCAGACTAAGAGCAGTTCAAGAAGACCTTGATGAAAAGGCACAATCAGGAAAAGAGTATCTAGTCTGGTATGGGGACACCAGGGCCTCCCTTTGGAGCCAGACCTGGGGGTTGGAGCTCGCCAGCAAGCAGGGCCGGGCCTTCGGCCATGGGGCCTGGTCGGGCTCAGCCTGAATGAATAACATGAAGCGGCTGCCCTGTTGACCCACCACCTGCAGGGACTGGCATCAGGACCCGGTGCATTGTGTGCTGGGCAACAAAAAGGGACGGGGATCCAGACATGCTGACCCTGGTGTCGCATAAAAGCTAGAAACCTTTTTTTTAATTGACAACATGTACATGCACAAAACAGAAGGTTAATTAGCATAAAAAATTGATTTGAGAAAAGCCTTCAATTCTAGGATAAAGATAAAAGTTTAGGGATGTGATTTAGAAAAAATCTGTTCATGAATATAAAATTTGGCATTTAGAATGACAAAATCAATTAAATATTCAAGAGCAATATAAACTGGATTTTCATAATAACACATTATATCCCTGAGGTTAACGGAGCAGGCAGAATTAGAGGTTTTAAAGAATTGAGATTCCAGATGTGTTCAAAATCTTTTGGAAATTTAACAATCAAAAAAGATAGAAAAGTTTCTATATTCTGCTGGATCTGTGGCCTCCATCCAGTCATCTCACATATCAGTACAATACTGTTTTCATTTTGCGGGGGCTAACAACCTTACTGGAGTGCAAGAAGAAGAATACTTAGAAAACAAGCCAACAAGTTCCTCTTGGATGAGTAATTTCCTCATTGTACTACATTCCCAGCTGCTCGGGGGAAACGTTGCTCAGAGACAACCCCCATGTGACAAAAAGAAATCTGAAGGAAACCATAAATGTTATCTACATTTATGGTTTCCTCGAAACGCTCCACACAGTTTTGCATACATACCCACAACAAAGGGTCACACACTTGAGTTTTATGGCCTGTCTTACAACTTTCCTATTTTTCCTGCTCTGTAAAAGAACACTGAACGTTGCCACTTGAGTGCCTCAAGTTCCACACATGACTGTATTGATTTCAGCTAAATAGGGACACACACGCTTTCAGACAGGCCGCCTTAGTCCTTGGGCCAACTTGTTAAAGGGGTTTGAGAGCAGTGAGTTTGTAGATGTGTCTCACGTAGGCTGGACTTACAGTGGCAGGTGACTTCCTACCTAATAACCTATAAGGCAGTGGTTCTCAAACTTTCTGAATTGTTTCCTCTGAACAGTGCAAAACATTTTTGTTAGAATCACACAATGAAAAATGTCAACATTATTATGCTTGTTGTGGCAGTTTACTGTAGTTAATAATTGCACTGAAAACAGGAATATTGAACATAAAATGTGGTTTGCCAAACTAACATTTACATTTTTATTGAACGAACCCCCTGCAGTATTCCAAAGTACCCCTGCAAGAGCCAAATATGTCCTTTCACTCAGCACACATTAATTGTATTTACCATATGTGTACACTGGGTGGCGCTGTATTGGTATTTTTGGCATTAATGTAAAAAGGAAGGACTGACATTGTTGCCGTAAAGTGTTTCACCTTGGAAGGGCAAATGGTTTTCCACCGCTGTGGTGCAGAAGACTGCACAACGTGCGGAAAGTTGTGTGTCCAGTTTGGACGACAGATAAACAAACTGACATTTATTCAACTGTTGTTTGCTGGTGTTAACAAATACAATGATTGTTATGTAACTGGAGCCTGCAGTTCGTTTTCTGAACACAACCAAGGAAGCTGTGGCATCAACCGAGGTAGGCACGTAAGCCAGGTCAGGCCGGGTGAAACATCTCAGTAGCTGCAAGTAATAAACTTAGCTCCTACAACCCCTAGTTGTGAAACAGTGTTATAAGGGCAGGATCATAGACTGTAAAAATAATGCACGTAGCTACTGTGATGTCACTCAATAGTTTGTTGACTTCTGTTTTAAAGCCTTGGGTTTGGTATGTCAGCTGTTGCCATCTTGGAGCCAGAAATGACTATATTTGGATTAAAGTTGGATCTGACTGAGAATCCGAGGACACAAGCAGCCCGCCCTTAATTATGCGTAACTTTAAGCTTTAATAAAATCTAAACGGGTGAGTCTAATAAAAATTCACCCTCCGTACAGTTGTCATGAATCTTGAAATTAGCTAGAGACCAAAACCGTTTTTTTGCACCAGGCTGTAAACATGTTTATTTCCGCTGTAAAGTTGAGCATTGTAACATGAGGGTCTATGGGAACTGACCGGCTTCTGGAGCCAGCCCCAAGTGGCCATTCAAAGAACTGCAGTTTTTGCCACTTCTATGTTGCCGTCAATTTTCAGCCCAGAATTTTGCTGCATAGATGGGATGGACAGAGACGCCGTCCTTGCAGTCTCACAGCTTTTAGCCTGACCTCACTCGGCCTTCGGAGTTAGCTTCAGATAAAGGAAACAAATTTAAAACATTTAAACAAAATCTTCAGAATGTTAAATTTGTATTTTCCCACATCCAACATTGTTCTTTTCATAAAGAGGTCTTATTCTCTGCAGTTTTGTCATTCAATCATTTTTTTCCTCAATTATCTAAACTGACAGAGGTGGAGATTTTATCCATTTGAGGCAATAAAAAAAGTTAATTCCATCTAAGTTCTTGAGACCCCTGGACATCTGAAATTGTTAAATTAAAATGGCTAAAACTTAACTGAATCAGAAATAGTATAATAGTCATAGGGTGAGTGGTGGTTCTGAATGACAGTCACCAACTGATTTTGCATAAATTTGCGTCCCTCCTCATATCACGGCTTATTTAAAAAGCTACTGAGTCTGCAGTGTCAGTGCCACATGAAGCACTGGAGGGAGACAGTCTTTGTGTGTCTGAGGAGGTGCACTAGTGTGAAACTGCTTACTCCAGCAGGAACCTATTGTTCACATTTTCCTATTATCAGTTTAATGAACTAAGTATCCTGAGCCAGAGGCAGATAGGATCAGCCGACCTCACTGTATATTCTGTATGGCTGCGTCCTTGGTTCATATTTCTTCCAGCTGCCTCTCTCCTATATCATGAGACTGAAAACGTGACTCAATGAGTGATAAACCAAAATGGCATGCGGCAGACGATATAACTACAGAGCAGGTGTTATCTCATACATTCAGTGGATGGATCACTGAGTGGGCCCTCCAGGGTCAGAGGGCCTTTAGAAAGTCTCTTCATCTCCAGTGTGAACTAATCACTATAGTTCAGCTGTAGTTTTTCAACCAGCAGCAGCATCTGAAAATTCGGTGTCACCTGCAGAGTGTCCCCTAGAGACTCAAAACAACTACAAAGAGACACAAAACAACCACAAAGAGACACAAACTGACTACAAAGAGACACAAAAGACACAAAATAACTACAATTAAATGTGAAACGACACAAAAATGACTACTGAAAGATGCAAAATGATCACAAAGTGACGCAAAACAACAACAAAGAGACATATACTGACTACAAAGAGACACAAATAACTACAAAAGACAGAAAATAGCAAGAAAGAAATGTGAAACGACACAAAAATGACTACTAAGAGGCAAAACGATCACAAAGTGACGCAGAACAATAACAAAGAGACTCAAACATACTACAGAGAGATGCAAAATGACTACTGAGAGATGCGAAATAGCCACAAAGAGACAAAACTGACTAGAACGAGACACAAAATGACCACAAAGAGATACAAACATCAGCAAAGGCGCAAAATAACTACAAACAAAATGGCAAATGACAAAAACATTACTACAAAGAGATGGAAAACTATCACAAAGTGATGCAAAATTGCCACAAAGAAACAAAGAGACACTAAATGACCAAAAAGAAATACAAACATCCACAAAGACACAAATTAAGATATGAAAAATGACACAAAAACAACTACTAGGAGATGCAAAGCGATCCCAAATTGACACAAAACTACCACGAAGAGACAAAAACTGACAACAAAGAGATGCAAATCAACCACAAAGAGATGCAAATTGATCAGGAAGTGACTAAAAACAGCACAAAACAACCACAGAACAACCACAAAGAGACAAAAACTGACTACAAAGACTACTACTACTACTACTATACCTACAAAGAAATGTGAAACACCACAAAAACGACTACAAAGTGATGCAAAACCCCAAAGAGACAAAAACTGACCACAGAGATACAAACATCCACACAGACACAAGAAAAACCACATAGATATGTGAATTGACACAAAAACTACTAACAAGGGATGCAAAATAATCACAAAGTGACAATAACCAACCACAAAGAGACACAAACTGACCACAAAAAGATGCAAAATAACTACAGAGACACAAACTGACTACAAAAAGATGCAAATTGGTGAGGAAGTGACACAAAACTACACAAAATAACCACAGAACAACCACAAAGAGATAAAAACTGACTACAAAGACAGTTATTACGACTACTATAACTACAAAGAAATGTGAAACACCACAAAAACGACTACTAAAAGATGTAAAACAATCACAAAGTGACTCAAACCGACCACTAAGGGAGGCAAATTGAACACAAAGAGACTCATACTGACTACAAAAACACAAAATACCAACAAAGAAATGTGAAACGACACAAAAACGACTATAAAGAGATGCAAAACAATCACAAAATGATGTGAAACAGCTAAACAGAGACCCAAACTGACAACAGAGAGACACAAAATGACCATAATGTGATGCAAACAAGCCACAAAGATCCTTCCATTGGATTTAATTGAGCTCATATTGCCTGAACATCATTAAAATAAACTAAAAGTGTGTGACATATAGAGACTAAGTCCAACAGCTCAGATCTCCTCCTGCAAATTTCTCTTTAGCACAGAGTGTGTTTGCTCTCACATTAACAGCGCTGTGGAATTCAAAGCCCGGCCTGCTATCAACACGCTCTTTGATGGAGAATGTCTCAGGATGTATTTTCTGCCTCGTCCTTTAAGTGATTACTGCCTCCTTGTCAGTTGTCCTGTAGTGTTTGGTGCCTTTAAAACAGTCAAATGCTTCGCTGCACAGGACCAACAGGTGTAGCAGAACAGTAAACACTTACCTGAGGTGCACACATGGTGCAGATTTGGAGCGGGGGTGGGGGGGCTTATTTAGAGCATGTGTGTTTGTCTCCCCCCGTGATAACATGAAAGTAGCAGAGGACTTTTATTTTGAAAGAAATAAAGATATTTATACCATTAACTGCATATCTCAAACATATTTACATGCAGTTTCTATTATTCTACACAATGTCAAAACTCAGTCATTCATTTACAATCTAATTTTGAGTATTTTGCAGTTGTTTACTGTTGTGTTGTTCCGTAAAAAACAGCCTGTCATTATCATCCAGTTGAGATTTATCAATGCACTTGATAAAAACAGATCTTCCACTGCAGATCAATCTAAAAAGCCCACATTGCAGCCCAGTCTGAGCCCTCATGAATCCATTTCTCATGTATGAGACTCAAACTCTTTTGTATTCTCAGCTCCATGCTGTGTGTTGACCTTCTGTTGTGGGCTGGATCTTTTTTGAGCACATACAATCTCAGTGTTTGTCTGTGGTGCCTGTAATAATCTCTTGTCTTTGCACATCCAAATTACAGTAAGCCCCAGCTTTTATGTGTGCGCCGAGCTGAAACAGCAGTGGTAATTATGTGCAATCTGTGAGATCCTACCTCTTGTTGCGACGTTGTTATGATAATCCAGACTTTGGGCTACAACTGTCAGCAGTGGCTCTCCAATGTGGTCTCTCCCAGGGACGGCAGCTGGCTACCTCTTATTTAAACTCTTTCCCCAAGTGAACAGAATGCCTGCCATACCTGTGTGGGTAATATGAGTTCTCCATACAATGTCGTCATGCTTAAAATGAGTACGGGTCCAGCACAATGACTCTCCACTGTACCTCCAAATAACTGGCCCTGACTGGCTGGACTGTGGGCCTGGCGCTATGTTTGTTGCAGGCACTGCTGCACATCCGCAGAGGAATTCAGGAGCAGTTATTTCAAACACCTCTGTCTGTCCATGTCACAAATGTACTGTATGTATAGGCAGCTCTGAGGCCACTGGCTCAAGCGCTGACAGGAAAACATGGTCGTGTCTCGCCACAAGGTGTCTCTGCAGCCTCAGAAACTGGAGGAAGATGAATTAGGGGGTGGTGTTCTTTGATTCATCACCAGCAACAGATCACATGGAAAGAAGTGATGCTTTTATTTTGGCAAAATGACAAGTGCAAATGTGTGAAATTTGATTTGATGATATATAAATCTGCACAAATACAGTAATCAAGGCCAGTTTAGTCAGTGTGTTGGTAATAGATGTTTAAAGTTCTATCTTTGCCTTTCTTTCTTTCTTAGTAGACTTTTTTATTTGATTTGATTTTTCATTTGTGTCATGCACACTTACATGTGCCCAGTAACAATCCAAAGTACATGTTCTTTAACTCTGCCTTCTATGCCAGGGTTGGTAAAGAAATTCAGCCACAGAAAAGCTTCCCTTTCTGAAGCAAAACTCAAAGAAATCAACATATATTGGGGTCATCTTACCGAAAAGTGCATTCCTTATGACTTCATATACAGGACAGTAAAACAAGAAGTGAACCTCATTCTCAACTTCACCTGAATTACACAACAAACAAACTCTGTGCACTCAGGGGTCTTCCCATAAGGCACCACACTAAGACAATAAGTTCGTAGTTTTGGTTTGTACCACATGTCATCAGACCATTTTTCTCTAAACATGCGAAACATTTCACGCCTAATCTGAATATCACAGGTTAACCTGTTCTGGAAAATAAATGACAAAATGTTCAAATAAAATAATGATTTCAGCTCATTAGCCCAGGGATGACAGTGGGAGGTGTCCCAATTGTGAATCTCTGATCCGACATCTTCACAAGTCTATGCCAAAGCCCAAGCATTTGACATTTATGCCTGATGTATGGAGGTTCCCATCCCATGTCTCCACTAATGGGAAGAACTGAGGTAAATTTATGGATACCCAGGAAAGATTGAATCACACTATACTGTACTGTGTTATGTTCTTGGAAACCCCAAGCACCAGAGGCAGAGTCAGATACAGGACACACACGTGAATTACAGAGTTGTGCATTACCTCCTTTACATTGGCTTCCCTTTGCATAGGATTCATTTTAGGATACTTTTCCTCACATATAGAGCCCTTTGTGTTCAAGTACATCTGTGACCTTCTCTGTCCCTTCATCACCAGGAGGTCTCTTAGATCATCAACCAAGGCCTCCTTCAACAATACTCAACTTTCTTTGCCCAAGAGTTAGTTTTCTGAAACAACAGGAGGCCAGGAGCCAGTTAATATTGAACACTGATTATATTTTGCTGTCCTCACTCATCTTTGACAAGAGGCAAGTACAGTCGCAGCAGCCCTGCACAGACAACCCACAGAGGTCAGGTGTACGCAGGGCATTTCTAGGATTTAAGGCTTACCCTGGACCTCTGTCATGTAAAGCAGTATTTGTAATATATATCTGGAGAGGGCCAACCCTCCCCCATTTAATTATGCTTAATCAGAATCATAAATAAATGTAACAAATTGCCATTACTATTACCACTGGCTCTAGTATTACAGTGTACTGCAGTTTTGCGTGTCCATTTATTGAAAATCTGTTTAGTATACTACACAGCTGTACCTGCTTATAATAAATCATATAATATAACAGAAAATTAGTTTTCAAATTCTGATATGTTTTGACCCACAGCCCTACCACTCCCCCAGCAGATGTGGTCCCCCCATTGTTGACTCCAATTGTTATGGCCTTGCTGTCAGGGGGGTCTTGGGATCCCCCCCTGTCACTTTTTTTTAATCTATTGTGGTGCTATTTTAAGCACTCTTGCACATTATTTAGATTCAAAGTACAAAAAGAATCCCAGTGTAAATCAATTTTCTTTCACTGTGAATTAGAAAATGGTTGGCAGGCCACCAAGGCACCCCATCATGGGCCAGATTTGTGAATTGAGTATCTCTGGCTGACTGGATTTCCATTTCTCTACACTGAAAACAAAAACTGTTCGTGCCTTTGCAGCAGTGGTTCCAACACTATGGTCTGCAGTCTCCGCAGAAGCCTGCAAAAAGCACCCTTCTTTTCAAAATGGCCTTTGTTCCTAAGTTGTCCTTGGTTTTCAGTCGCCTGTGTTTTTGTTTCTGTTTTTTATGGTCGTCTTTTTAGAAGAACCTTGTGAATTTTGTTTCTGTGAAAGGTGCTGTACCAAATAAACTTATTATTATTATTACTATTATTACAAATGACTACTTCCATTGTTTTTTTGTTGTTTTTTTGAAAGATGCACATTAGAATCAGCCCCATGTACAAAGGCTTTGTTCTTGCCGTAGCAGCCGTAGATTCGAGTCCAATCTGTGGTCATCCTCCCTCTCTTTCCTCCTTCCATGCTAACAACTGTCTTATTGATTAAAGGCCAAAAAGCAAGCCCTAGAAAAAACTAATCAGACCCATTTTCATATGATCCAGAAAAAAATTAACACTGTCACTATTATTATTGTGGGGATAGTAACAGTCTGTTGAGTTATTTTAAGACACTTGAGGGGAAAAAGGCCCCAGAACTGAAAGAATGGGTTTGTGCAACAGTGGAAACAGAATCTTATGAATGAGTGTTTAGTAGAATAAGTGGAGATCAGGAGGATGAGGCGTCTCCCTGGGACCGGTGTCTGAGGTTATGTTAAAATGGAAGATAGGTCTAAATAAGTGTCAGGCTCCTCTGTGACTATGTGATCCTGTAGTAGGACTGAATATATATGTTAGGGGTGTTGCAATAGACCAGTATTGAAGTTAACCTCTTAAATAATTTCCATTTCTTTCAGCTCTCACTTTGTCTCCCTTTCCAGCAACTCACACCTTTATTTAAAGTGTAATTTATTTACCAAGAATAGAGATAAAATGTACAATAAACAAAGTTGAGATGACTTTCACTGACAGTATTTCTTTTTTCTTTTTTTTTTTACAGATACTGTGATAATATTGTCACTGTGAACTCCTTGGCTACTAACTAATCATGTTAAAAAATCTGATATTGTGCCAGCTCTAATATATGTATGACACGTTTTTACTGTTGTTTTGTTTTTTTCTTTTATTAATTTGTGTATTTTTTTATTGGATTTATGTACCGGAGTCTGTCTAATATAAAAAAAATTTACCCTGGGAAGAATAATATATGACAGAATAATATAAAATAACACATGTATGGCAAAAAAATCCAAATCAAAAAATATTTCAGATTTTTCTTACAGTATAGATTCTACTTAAATGCCTGATTATTATTTTTATTATTATTATTATTACATTTTTTGTGTAACATATTTTCCTTTATAGGTAATCTGTAGTGACTGTTTAGTGCTGTGACTTCTCTGTACGCAGTGATTTCCATGACAGTATTGGTCTGACCAGCTAGGGGATTTTCCCTCGCAGACCCCAGTGGATGAGCCATCTTGGCTGCAGTCTCTACTCACCCCCCTTGGTGCGTGTGATTATGACAGTCTGTCCCTTATAGCAGCGGCATCAGATCCTGCTTGACCTGTGCACTGTTTAACTCCTCACATTCTCTGCCTCCTCCAGGCCCCATCCAGTGCTGGCCAGAGAGGACCGTACAGTACAAGACAATCTCCCTGAAGAACTCCAGAGCTCTCTCCTGCTTCTTAGCTCAGATGCTTCCCCCTCTAATTATACCCCGGCCTTAGATTCAGCCTTGAAAAGAATAACAGCCCCTTTCTAACATACAGTGAGACAGCAGGAAAACACGAGCACAAATATAGCAGGATGAGGAGAGAAAAAGATTCAAGGGCAGATGGAGAGGCATTTATTTGAGGTTGGGCCTAAACATAGCAACAAAGAGGTGCAGACTGTCTTCGAGTGCCACATTTGGAGGTGAAACAACAGAGTTACGGGGGGGATGAAAGGCGATTCTGCTTCTTTGTTTCTCGGGATCTAAAAATAGCTCTTGCTGAGCAGGCAGTGGAGCTGAGCTGCAGTCCCTTCTCCTGCTCCCTTTTCCTCTTTTTCTGTCCCTCACTCCCTCGCAGACATGATACATCATGTTAATGATGCATGTGCGGTGGGCTCGAGTGTGTAACAGCTTTTAGGTCAAGTTGGTCTGGCCCTATATTTGCATTGCTGTTATTTAACACATACTGTAGCATGTAGCTCAGACACAAGGAGTGTTATTTATATTTGTGTGGTGATGGAGTGAAGTGTCACCTGTGCTGCTGTGCATCCCTCTGCTGAAGGAAGTAACACAGTGGCTCCCAGTCTGAAGGTTGGGACTCTCCAATGTACATATGTTTCATTATACTTTAGATCTTTGTGATAGATGCTTTTATTTTAAGAAATTACCGACATCTGTAATGACAAATAAAATGAATGCAAATCATGAGCATGTCAGATCTCCTATTCTGTGCATGTTCACTTATCCAGCATGTCAAATGTAGGGCAGATTGGATGATGTAAGGTTAAGTTACAACAGCGTCTTCCCAGCTGGCACTGGATGTCATTATGACATCAGAAAGACGCGGGACTCATACGTCAGAGATGCTAAATTTTGGTTGGAATGAAAATCAGGTTGAAGATATTTTAAATGTCTAACGTTAGAATTTCATGCTGTGTTGAAGTAACATTATGATGTTTTATAGATGTTGGGTTTTGTCCTCCATAGCTTACAGCTAAATGTTGTTATTCTGCATCAAGGTGACATTGGCATGAGATGTTTGGAAGATTTTGGATTTCGGTTACTGAACAACACAACTTAAAACCAACAAAATATAAACACCATCTGTCATCAGTATTCTACTCCAAACTGATGTTGGCTTTAGATGTTGTCCTGACCAACACATTCTCACTCCGACCTCCTTACATTTTGACATTTGGTCATGGACCTTCCACGTGCAGACGTGCAAGGTACCTGGGTGTGTTGGGTGTTGACGTTCTGGGACACCATGTCCAAGTTCTGCCCCTTACATGCATTGTCTTACATCAGCACAACGACACAAATTAATTTTTTTTCCTCCAACAACTAACGCACGTGGTTGGGTTTAGGCAACAAAAGCACGTAGTTAGGGTTAGGAAGAAAGAACAGGGCTTTAGAATCTTACGGGATGCGAACACCACTCTCTCGGATGAAACTCGAGTTTGTTGGACACATCCACCACCCCTTCCACTCACCCAACTCGGACTTTCGCCAACTTAACTGTCGTTCTTGTCCCGCCGCATTTCCCCTTGATGCCATTGAGCGCTGTCAAACTATACCGGCGACCAGCCACACATCATGCCGACGTTAAAGGACAACTTTTTTTTTAAAGGACACAAGTCACTGCTCAAGCATCGGATTTCGGCGACTTCAGAGTGAGACCGCGGTGTCCTGACATTGAATCTTGGTCACCAGACATCACAGCCTAAATTCAACCAAATATCAACGCCTTAACGTGTTCGTGGCGGGCTGAGCTGTGTCATTTCGAAACATCAAAATATGCTGCGTCACCACAGCAACGCCATCTCATGAAACCTCACCATCTTCACAATAAAGCATCATAAAGGTCTTAAGGCTTTTCTGGAAAAAAAACATTTGAGGTGAAACAGGTCAACTTGCCAGAATCTCAAAAAGTAAAACCTGTCATATCCTGTTGCCAGTAGGTGGCACTGTGGTTAACTAAAAATTGGCATGTAGATGTCATCAGGCTGGGACTCTTATCAAAGGTGAGCTATGGGGCTGATTGGACCATGTTCAGTCGAGTTACAAACCACTTCCTGTTGGGTGGCAAAACATGGAAATTCGATGCCTTGCCACAGCCACGGCATTCCACGAAAACTCAAATGCTTTGCATCTTGAAAACGCCAAGGTCTTAAGATTGTACTTCCTGAATTTAAAGTCAATCTGGAAAAAATTCTCGGAGGAGTTTGTTAAAGTACAACGCTTGGAAATGGTTGAAATTTCCAAGCGGCTAAAATTTACATAACTTCAAAATGGCTGACTTCCTGTTGGGTTTAGAGTACATGAATTTGTGTTTCCTAGGATAGCACAGGCACTCTGTCTCTGACTGGCTCACCCTGACATTCTTACCATAACCTTAGTCAATTGCACTCCTCTTTCCTAAACCTAACCAATCCAACCAACAAAGACAACGAGTACTAGCCAATCAGATGGCAGGAAGGGTGGGTCATGCCTTTGCCATCCTAGGAAATGAAAATTTGCTGAGAGTATGGCTCCAAGAGTCCTATCTTATCTTATCCTATCTTGTCTTGTCTTGTCTTGTCTTGTCTAATTTACCTGACGAATGTTACGACGAATTTTAACGGCTTTGCAAGTTTAAAAGAAAATATGGAGCCACTGATGTCCTATCATTATTTATAGCTTGATATCTTTTCTGTCTTCTCTTAAAAGAAGATGAACATGCCCTGTTTTTCCTTATCCTAGATGTAGCCACTAATCTCCTGCTCATTTTCTTTCTCCTTTACACAAAAATGAAAAGGCAACACTGCTGTTGCTAAGGCAGCTGATAAAGCTTTCTGCTACTTGTGTGGCAGTATCCAAGCAATTACACAATGCCAACAGGTCCAGCACATATTTATCAGTGTTGCCGCTGTGCTCACATCCCTAGCAACCTCGTGTTATTGTCCTGCAGATTAGCTCCCCGCCCCCACACAGATACCGTACTGCTGTATTCCTTCCAGTCTCACATTTATGAAGGGAAACAGTGCCCACCTCACTGTATGGACAGCTACTATACTGTGTGGACACAAGTGGAACGTACAATGTACAGATCCTTACAACTGCATGTTGTACTGTTTTTACATCAGTATACAGTTTGTGCATGTACTGTATGTAAAAAAAGGATGAGTAGGATTTACAGTCACAGAGAAGAGGTCAGTCAATTCACAATATTCGTCCGTAGAGTGAATCATATATTGCGTAAAGCTTGGCATCGGGGAGGAGGAATTTGCTTCACTGGCAGCCAAAACACCCTCGCACAGTGGGAGTGATGGAGCACATATTTCTGTTTCTCCTGGCCTGAGGAGAAAGAAGCCATAGGCAGAATGTGGGAAATCACCCGTAAATGAACTAATAGAGGCAAACAGCGCTGAAACTGAAACCTGTTTGGCAGGATTTTGCGCACAGTTTTGAGTAAGTATCAAAGTTCACCTCTATCACTGGGTTTTTGACACTGAGACGGCAGATTCCTCCCAGTGTTCCTCTATGTGAAGAAATGACAATGCATTGTAATATCCTATCACCCCAGCACAAGGGCGTAGGTTTTGTTTCAACATTGGGGAGAACTCATGAAATGGGGGATTTGGGGGTCCTCCGCCAAAAAAGTTGAGCGTCAAACACTTAAAGGAGCAGCGCATAGGATTTAGTGCCATCTAGAGGTGAGGACTGCAAAATGCAACATGCTGTTGGGCTTGCAGAGGGGCTGCTTACTACTGTGGCCGACTCGAAAACAAAAAAATTAGTGCCAGTGTTCAGATTGTTCGTTCCCGGCTGTCGTGGAAACATGTTTGCGCAACATTGTGGACTCCGTAGACGAGAACCTGCTCCCTATGTAAACATGAATGGCTTGGTTTAAGGTAACAAAAACACAATAATTCTTATTTTTTGGTGATTATACACCAAAGAAAACATAATTATTATATGATTTTCCATTTCTGACAATATATCCTCCTAAGTCCAACAAACTGGAGCTTTCAGTTTATGTATTCTGGTGATTTTTTTCATGCACCAAGTGTCTTGAATTTTGTAAAAAATACAAATCCTCATTCATGCTATTCTTAGGTGGGGACAAACGCACATGCTTGTAAAATTGAGGGGAACGTGTCCCCTGCTTCCCCCCTGAAATCTACGCCTGTGCCCGACCATATTGGTGAATGTGTGGCACAAGATATTAGACAGGGAGGTCTCTGATGGACGAGTTACAAGGATGTTGTAACTCGAAAGGGCCAGATGAGCACTGATATAATTGAGTGGGAGGATCAAGCAGCTCAGAGGCTGAGAGGTAGCAGAGGCAAAACAAAATCAGTGGACTGCAGCAGCCGACAAAGCTACAGCCAAATCCGTCACTCAACAACACAGTTAGTCAGATCGAGTACCCATCTGATTGCATGCAAATGCAATGCAAACTTGACTAATGCCGGGCCATTATTGCAATGATACATCATTTGCCTCACAAAGTTGTGGTTGTTCTTTGTTCGTGAGGGTGCGCAGTGTGTGATGAATAAAGAAGGAACGTTGTAAGGGCAGCTACAATTCCCCACAGAGATTATTACATTTGTGGCAACAAGAAACAAACACTGTAACAAAGGATGTACTGAATATGCTGCACACTCGCCCGCTGCTGTTATGTTATGCAACTAATTTAATGGTCCCTTATTCAACATTTCATGCTATGTCATCATCTTATGCAGGAGAGGGCTGAGGCAGTGCAGCCACTTAAATGGGGACAGCCACTAATCACAGCCAAATAAGGTGCACTGTGATACAAGATAAACTCAACAATGAAGGTCAGCGCACATTTTCTGAAGCGAATCCTTCACATTTCATAATCAGAACCAGAATAAGGTTTATTGTCAAGTATGTTTTTACTAACAAGGAATTTGCTTTGGTGTTTTTTTGCACAACCATGGGTAGATTATGAAGGAACAGGCCCCTGGGCACAAATATGTAAAAAGCCCCACCACCTCTCATAAATAGGATCAAGATTCAGAGGCTCTGTGGTGGTTTGGCCTCTTTTTTGCAGTTGTTATGTATCTTTCTGTGCTTTTGTGTCTCCTTGTAGTAGTTTTGCATCTCTTTCCAGTCATTTTGGAGATCATTTTTTGGCCATTCAGTGTCTCTTTGAGGTTGTTTTGCCCCTTGTGGTAGTTACTGTGTGTCTCTTTGCAGTTCCTTTGCATCTTTCTGTGGTGTTTTTGCATCTCTTGGCCGTTTTGAGTCTCCCCCTGGCTGGTAACTGTTCATTTTAAGCCCCTTTCCCACTGCACAAAAACCCACTAAAATGGTAATGGGAAAGGCTACAATCGGCATTCACACCGGGGTCAATTGACTCTGCAGTAGTCACAGGTATTTATCGGCCCTGGCCCCAATTGGCAGTAATAGAAATATGACAGCTGGATGAATGTGCTAATTTTAGCTCCTCTACCAGAGATGCAATAACGTGCTACCACAAAATGCCATCTATTAACTGAACAGCTGTCGTCGTCCCATGCACTATACAAGCACGGAAGAGGAATTGATTTATTGACAGAAGTATGTCCAACTCCACTAGGTGGCAATATGCCCCATTGTAGCTCGTTAGTATTGGTTGACCTATTACATCATAGTGTGAACAATCAACAAGTCAGCTACAGTTAGTTAACTAGTGGCAAACTGGTTCAATGGTGGACATCTTTACAGCTCTGTACATTTCATCTGTCCAAAAATATCCAGCTCTGGATGTAGATTTCATCACGTTGTTACCAACTTCTTCTGCTATGCATTTAATGCTTTCAACTTCTGGGTCAAAGCCCGGGGCGGAAACTGTGGAGCATGTGCAGAGTGCCTTGGCCAGTTTGCATCCAACTGACTGTAAACATGCAGGAATGATTTGACTCCCAGTCGTGTTATCTGGGTGTTAGTCAGACTCTGAGAAATTCTGTTTAGTACGATTTCAGTTTCAGTTGTTCACATGGATTTTAAAAGTCCAGTTTTAGTTGGATTAACACAATGAATCGATTTTCTCTAATGTCATGTAAACGCACTGACTGACATTTTGCAGGTGAAGGCCAGGGGGCCCCAACACCAGTGGCGTAAGGTAGCTACGATGGGCCCCAATGCTATTCTGAACCTATTCCTAGTGCGTCCTAGTTACTACTTATGAAGCGTGCACACAGTTTTAGGCATATGTATTTTCACCAACAGTGTGTCTTACTGCCACTTTTATGTTTGCAGATGTGCCCAGCTTTTAGATTTTGCACCTAAACTAGCTGCTGTAAATCGTATGGTCTCATTACATGATTAAACAGAGACTTGACAGTGGACAACATCAACATACATGTTACCCAGCAATCATCATTATGTATCTGTATATGACAAAAAAAACAAAAGAAAATAGGAACTTATTAGTTTAACTAATTAGGGTTTTTTTAGAGTTAAGGCCTTTGCACACTGAGTCCGTTTTTTTTCATCCAAAACTATCACACGTCTAAAATAAAAACAATCTCACACTGTGTCAATCACATTTGCACAGTGTTCAAAACTTTCGTCCATCATGAAATTTTTCGGAACAGGTTTGATTTTCTATTTTTCCACATCCGTTGGCAGCCTTTAGAGTGATTTGACCAGGGAGGCAGTGGGACTCAGCTGCGATAAGACAGAGGAACGGGGCCCACAGAATCATTTTATAACTCAGATAGCTCTCGTTCAACAGGTCAGATAGTAATATCTAGGTGACTGATGATGATTTGGAGGAGGATGTGGGCAGCACACAGAACGTGGAGGACAGCTCTGCCCCTTCATGCAGCTGTGTTGCCATATAAAAGACAGGGAGGGAGTGATGACAGCCAGATAGGTACATCCAGTGGAGAGAGGCAAAGTAGGGAATGTCTTTTCATTTCGTCACGAATTTTCGCACCGAATAGAACATTATAATGCATCGTAATCAGCGTGCAAGGTTTCTGTGTGTAACAATTTTTTTCGGATGACATATTTAAAAAAGCATCCCAAAACAAGGGACTCAGTGTGAAAAGGCCTTTAAATTACAGGGCTTTTTTTGTTTGTTTTTGTTTATAAGCATATAATTTGTAAGAAATTGATACTATTTTACAAAAACAGAAAACCACGATGGAGATGGATTGAGGGCATGTATAGAAAATCGCATTATATTTGATTTAACGGAAGTTCTTCTTTGAACACGGACGAATTTCCAGGTGGCAATCGGGCCCCTCCACCCCATGGGCCCCAGTGCACCACTGTCTATATTCACGCCCCTGCCTACACTTTAGAATTTGCAGTACACAGTAATCATCCATGTGCACAACAAACATATGCCTGTTAAGAAGAAATAAAAATAAAGGCAAAGTGCTGCAAAAGTCAACAACATAGGTATAAACAATACATGAGCAGAGTACAACCTGAATATATCCAGGCTATCATCTTTGTTGCGAACACTGGGGGAATTAATATGATTATGGATTATGTATACAGCTAAAAAAAAAAAAAAATCTGTGTAACACACAGATTGCAATGATGATGTAAGCTTGTTGTTGACTTTCCCAGTCTGAATGACTGAGCAAAGGATAGGGGGTGGGGTGTCATTAATCCATGGCTAGTGATGACCAGCCAGGCAGAAATGGGGTGTAGTGGGGGATGGGCGAGGACACTGTTGTTATGACTGGTGCTTGGCTGCGGGACAAACTTCCAGAGGCCTTTTCTCCCTATTCCATCTCATTGGTCCCTTTCAACGAGGAAATGTGGCTCCATTTTGCTGTGAACCTGTCAAACGGACCGGGAGCTAATATTTAATCAACGCTTGAGGGCGGCTTTCACCTTTAACAAACCACGAGGTGTGTGTTGGTGCTTTTGGGTAAATAGGTTAGTCACCGATATAGCTTTTACCCTAGTTCTGCATGGTGTGGCTGTTGTTGTTATATAAAGGTATACTAGCTAGTCTTGTTACATAAGTTACCACCACTACGTCGCCGTGTTTGGTCGTGTAGCCGTTAATACATGGCGCGGTCGTCACGGTTAATCGTTACATTGAGCTTTAGCGAGAGGCGCTTTGAAATAACAGTAGTTACAGGCAGCTCATTTTCGCCTGCCGGGTCACCTCACTGTGTCGAATGTCTGAAGCCTTTGCTGGGCTCTTACCGCCTGGCTTTAGTTTAAATATTATAACCTATCGATAGTTAATACATGTGCGCAAACGATCTGCCTTGCAATCGATTAAAGAGATAACATGGTCTGACTTGAGACACAAGAGCTGTGGAAGATCTCGTCAATTGAAAGGTTTTGTCCAAGTAGGTGCGAGATTATAGCAACACTGTCATTAGCCTAGCATGCTAGTGTTAGCCACCTAGCTAGGTCGAGAGTGGCTGACGAGCTCACTGTACTCGGCGAGAAATGCTGTTTCAAAGAAGCTAACTTATAGCAGTCAGTCGCTTTGTAGAACAACTAAACACATTGCTAATCAATGTAGCATTAGCTGCATTAGTTTGGTAGCTGTTAACTGTTGGTGAGCTGGATTAAATAAATGAAATGTTAGACCGCGTCGCCTGACTGGCATGTGCGGTGACGGTTACAGCCGCCGCCAATGTAAAACTAATGTTAACTCGCATGTTGGCTAGCATGCTAACGTCCCGGAGCTCAGATGGGGCATCGTGTAAAAATGGGGTGTAAATAAACGGTTAATTGCAGTAGTTTACGAGGTAAACAAGAAAGCAGAAGTAATGCGTTTTTATTTGATAGAAACGTACAATAATAGTGCAGTTAAAGCCAATTCTCATTCCCCATACATCCACTCATTGACCCATGACATGTGGACAATTGTCAGCCTGTGAATTAAATGATAGTTACACTCTGTAGATAAGGCGCTGCTATATAGTTTATCTTTCCAAAGCTTTGTCAGAAAGACACTTGATTCAGACTCTCTTACAGTATGAAGTGTATTTTGAGTTATACGTTGGCACACATTGGTTACTGTGCGTATAACAGCATGTCGGTTAACGTACACACTGTAGTTTGTTGAGCCCATTCAGTCGCCACCGTGTGTGGGGGATGGGTAATGTATTTCCGCAAGTATCCTGCCATGCTATCTTGCAGATTTCGCTACCGGCAGATTAGCATTGTGCCTGTATTTAACTTGCACGAAATCAATGTGACCTGAGGAGGAACAGCTGAACCAGGCCTACAGTCACACAGACGACTTACACTCTGAAATGGCCACTTGACAAAATGAATTGCTCATTTACTGTAGCTACACTCAGACTAAAAACTGTAGTCCTTGGCCCCAGATGGCTATCCAGTACCAAGAGTAAGATGTTGGTTACTATTGTAGGCGGCAAGCATTTAAAATTTATCTGTACTTACTTAACTGACATGTCTGTTTGACTCTACAAAAGCATACTTGCCCTTTAATTACTATCCTTCAGGTATAGTTACACCGCACATAGCATAAATATCCACAGGCTGTTTTGGCTTATTACATTGCTGACCCACTTTCTTTCATTGTTTAGTGACACGCCCCTTGGTTCATAACACTTTCCTCTGGCTGCCTTTTCACCCATTTGCTGACACGCAGCTGCTAAAATGTCTATTTTAATTAAGGTAATTTGTCACAGCACTGATAGAGAAGCACTATCTTCTGTGGATTTTTGGCACGGCCTACATAGATCCTGTGCTGCTAAATAAAGATTTAAACACATATGAACATGTGCGAAAAGTGTTAGTGCATTACTTGGAAGGTTGGGGCAGATTACTAAACCACAGTTCATGGTGGGAGGTGGTCTGAAGTATAAAAAGTGTGCCATGGAGACAAATTACTGATAGTAATATACCAATTTAAGACGCAGAATGTAATAAAATGTTAACATTACGTCTGCAAATGATTTCACTCTGATGAACAGTGCAACCTATGATCCAGATGTGCTGCCCACGCCTGATGTCACTTATGTATAATTCAGAAGTTGGAAGAGGTGCATTCAATTTCTTTTCTTTCCTCTCAGGGGCCGAGAGTTCTTGTTGAGGACAACGGAGCCATGATGCGCATCTGAAGGCACCTCGATCACATGGGTAGTGTATCTCACTGTTTAATGTCACACTTTTGTGTTTTTTCCTTACTTGTTTGTTTTGTCTGTTGCTGTTGCTGTGGCTGCAAGCTATATTGCGGTCTGGCAGATCACTTTGCTATAGCAAAGCGTCAGGAGTCATATAGAGAAAGCGGTGGCTGTAATTTAGCTTTGTATTCAGGCGGTGGGAGAAGGGGTGCAGGAATGACTCAGGCAACATCCACACTAATATGTTTTTGTTTAAAAACTCATAACTATTGCTACGTTTACACCCAGCGGCCACATTACGTCAGCGTTTTGGAACCCCTAAAATGGAGACCTTTAAAATGCTGCCAACCACTTTTTAGTTTGAAAACTCCGGGGTTGCATTTTAATCCTGGATGGGCATAAAGGTAGACCTCTGGAAAGCATGATGCAGACATGGTTCGCTTCCAGATTGGGTCTTATCAGTCATACTTGGCAAGTCAAAACATTATGGCTAGGTACCTTCTTGTGTGGGTACTCCTTTCTCCAGCAATTGATGAGGCTCCCAGTACCACTCTGATATGTTGCTGTATTTGCTTTGCAGTGACTCCCAACCTGTTTTCCGCTGCCTTAATTGCCTTACGCAGTGTTCACAATACAAACAATAAAGCAATAGCATGACCTGCTACAGTTTCGCAGAGACGTTGTTAAATTGTTGCTCAAGCGTGTGTTAGGGTAGTCACGTCGTAACAAGCTTGTGTGTATCTGCAACTAGCAACAAAGCAGCTCAACTTCACTTCATTTAAAGTTTGTATTTGGTCATAAAAGTATCTCTGCTTCTGATTAATGCCTGAGCCCCATTTTACATCACATTTCACCACCCCATCGCATCCATGTGTGCACTGTAATAATAAAGAACGCTAGAATACCACCAGCCAACTTAGCTAAATAACACAGTACTACCGCTAAAAACAAAAACATATGATTGGTTTATGCTTCACCACGTCATTTGAGTGCTAGAAAACGTTCAAGCCCATACATCTTTCACTTGTAGCGTGTCATGGCGGTGCTCAGCGACAAGTATCAGGCATCAGTTTGTTGCTCCAAGTCACCGGCTCCCATTGATGATAACTTGTAGCCTGTTGCTGTGTCACTCATCATGTGAACAAAGTATCATACTCATGTTTCTGTCAGTAGCAGTTCCACCTTTTCGTCAGTCCAAGCAAAGAAATCTCTGGTCTGAGAGAGAGAGACTAGACAATTTGCTTCCTGTTAACACCCGCACGAACATGCCCAGTGTACGTGAATGGCCATGTGATGTGTGTTTTCAGGCAGGTTAGTATTAACGGAGATTATTTCTGAAATGATGCTAAAACGCTCGTGTGTGCGGACATTGTTTTTATTTTAAAACAAAAACATATTGCTGTGGATTGTCCTCAGTCAAGACCAACAAGTTAGTATTAGACATGTCCCAAAAAAGGGTTGAAACAAGCGTGAGTTGTCGAACATGTCTGTTAAACAAATTACGCTTAGTCAAATGTTCACCTTGAAATGACTCCAATAATCCAGTTGTTTACAAAGCGGTGGCACTTTTCAAGAGCTCTTATAGGTCACAACTAGAACCGTTCACTTGTAAGGAAATTCCTTTATGAGCTGAGGTTACGGGTAGAAGAAGTGGTGGTTGTGGCTTCGCTTCAAGAGAGTGAGCTCTTGGTAAGAATACATCCTACTAGAAGTGGAACTGAGGCGGACCGACACCTATCGATGAAAGACGCACGCTGCTGGTGGTATTTCGTTTTCGTTTTGAGATAGAAAGGTTGGTTTGGGTCATTTGTTGGTGTGGTGGTTCCACTGCTAAATACATGTACAGCACTCGAGGTTTGGAGTGTGGCAGTGGTTCAGTATAATTTGTTTTTCTGTGGAAATGTGTATCATATGGGACGCTGTCCAAAACATAAATATGCGTCTATGGAAAAAGCAATGGAAACAATGGCTTTAAACCAAACGTATGTTGGTAAAGAGCTTTCAGTGCTTCAGTGCTTTTCAGTATGTATTGGGGTAGGTCCGCAGTGTGCTTGGTGTCTTGGATTGACTTTCTGTTTGTGTAGTTGACTCATTTGAATGTTGTGTTTTCACACCTGTCTGAACTATTTAGAAATGTTTGGTTGGTTGTCAGGTTGACTCAAAGTCCATCGGTATGACATGTTGAAATTCTAATACCAGATTTAAGGCGGTAGCTGAAAGGAAGACAGGAAAATCTGGGGAGAGAGCAAGGCAAAATGGGACGTAGACACCAACCAGGTCAATGATTTATAATTTAAAAGATTTACTAGTGCAGCAAAGTTTTTAATCTCAAAATTCCTGTGATCAGTTGCATGCTAGGCCACATAGCAAAGTGGACTTGGTACTCCGTTAAACACCATTCAGATTTATTCACCAATGCTCATCATTGACAAGAGAGTCTTGCTGCTTGAAAAGTGAACTTGAAGTTAAAACATTTTCTAACCAATCAGATAAAATGTTGCCACTTTAAACAAGACTGTACCAAATGCCCGTCTCAGTCAGTGATCTGTACAAGAGATGCAGACTCACTGAGTGCGAGGCCTACATTGGCACGGTTCAGATGTTGTCTGGGCTTCTGGTAATGTGAGACTAATGTCAATGAGTTTAAAGCTCTCCACTTCTAGCTGCTTGAGCCAATCTTAGTTTGACAGACAGACGGCTAATTCATAGCGCCGAGTCTTTGGGAATTATAATCATGAACTGTTAAGCTGATGCACTTAAAATTTTTGTAGCATAGACTTTTTGTTTAACAGCTATATTGATAGCTTGTTTGTGGTTTAGGTCCACTTAGTTAGCTGCTAACTGGAATGTTCCTATGGGTTCTTATCTCGTCCACAGCTGAAAATATTGTGATGTAACATGATAGCACGATTCAGTCAGGTGAGGTTATGTCATTTGCACGTTGTGTAACTCTCGTGTCAAGTTAGCAGCTGTTTATCTAAGCAAAATGATGCAGGAAGTGATGTGTCCATGCTCTCGATCAGTGCTGAAGTTATAATATAGTAAGATGTTGTGTCAGCCAGATGAATTGTTCTTGTAATGCTGGCCTTACACCAAAATACTTTATAAGCGATTTCACTGTTGCAGACAACAGCCCGAGCTGTTTTAAGTCAGTCTTTCTCTCATCTTGACGCTACGACAAGTACGACACATTACGACACGTCTCTGCTGGTGCAAATACTGAAGTTCATTGATGTTAATAGTGTAAAAACCAATTGCTGCACTCTACAGCACTGAACAGGAAGCAGCAAACTGGTTAGACAGTAAACGTGGAGGGGACTGTGGGGACGTGCAAGAACATGAACAAGTCTTGGTTCTGCTGGACTGTGGAAAAAACATAGAAACTGGTGGAGTTGTGGAGTGAACACGAATCTGTGTTTAATTCCACCTTGTCGTTAGTAAATACAGTTTATCTTTATGTATTACACCGATGCTGAATTACCAAGAATATTGTTGGCATGTGACATCTTTGGTTTTGTGTTTCCAGAGTGAAGTATCTGTCTTTCATTTGCCTTTTTTTTAAGTCTGTCATTTGATAAAATAGTAACGCACAGTGCATCCAATGTGTTTTATTGTTCTATTCCTTGTGTAAATTCGCAGTATGAGACAAACTGTAAAGACACATTTGCTTCCTTGCTTCTCTTCACTTCAGTTACCTTCCTGGCTGTCACCACTGCCGACGTCTTGCCTTTAACATTGCGCCTAGCTGTATAATGATTTGATACTGTGAGGCTATTAAATTTCACTCTGCTGTAAGCATCATCATTGCTGTTGTTCATTTCTGGATAGGCTAACATTACCTTCCCTTTGTTCGGGAAGACTTCAAGAAAGGTATTTGCTTACAAAGATTTCCACGTCTTTTTCTTGCTGCTCCGTTCTTCTCTCGTTGGGGATGTATGTGACCTGAGGTTACGCCATATTTTTGTCTCTACTTCTTAGTCAACCAACTCTTCTTACGGATGTGAGAAAAGGCATAAAATTGAAACAGTTTCAAGAGCTGGGAAATAATAAAAGGAATCTACTTGTAGTCTTGTAAATAGTGACCCTGCAAGATCCCCAGTCTTTGCAAATCTTTTAGTGTGTGACTGTAAACTTACATTCTGAGAGGGCGTCAGACTTAAGTCTTTTCAAAGTCTCCTGGTAGTGTTTGGCAGGCACAAGTGAGCTCTGACCCTGTTCACCGCTCCTGCGTCACTTGCATAGTGATGACATTTGCAGGCACCCTTTCAAAACAGGCTAGTGTCAGATGTGCAAGAGTGCTGTATCAACATGCTTGTAGTGCACCATAACTACACTGACCCTTAAACAGAGTGTAATGGAAAAACACAGCACACTGTAAGAGCATGAGTACAGTACTGCTGCAGTGTAAAAAGCACATTTTGTTTGAAGCATGCTGTGTTTTCTGCAGAAATATTGTCGCCATTTGTTGTCAGTGTTATTGTTATTGGTCATTTTGTTCTATTTGTCGTGCTTCAGTGTGAAAAAACTCGCCGTCAGGACTTTCTGACCACCTTGTTATGGATAGCTGAAGGGCTTCTACTAGATTCCAGGCCTCTTGGTTCAGTTGGTCTTGGACCTCAGCCTCTGGGATGCGGCAGGAGACATGTTGACTTTTTCAGCAGGCTGGCATGATGGAAACAGTAGAGGTTCTGTCCCCCGTCCAGATCCCCTTGTTTATTTCCACAGTCCCATTTAAACAGTGCGGGTTCTGCATGAATAAATATGGAGCCGGGACTCAAGCACTGTAGGATCTGTTATTGCTGAGGTTTAAAGCCCATCTATTCCAGACGTTTTAGTCCAAAATACCCAGCCTGCCCCATGAAGGCGGCTGGTAATTATTTCCAGTTGTAGGTTAATGAATGGAAACTGGTGCCCTGCCTAGAGCCAGAAGGCTTCTGCAGCCAACACAACTAGAGAGGAGCGAAACATCATTATGTATCAAATGGCAGATCACAGCTTGTGTTCACCCGCTTCTCTCTGTGGAAGTTGCAAGATCTAGGTCAGGCAAGGTGATGTTGTTTTTAACCTCTTCCTCTTCTCAGTTTTCACGGTGTGTGCCAGTTTGGTAGTGAGCTACGTAGTTAGCTCGTAGTGTAACACCATCCTCCGTGTGTGTGTGAGAGAGAGAGAGAGAGAGGGCTCTTCTTTACCCTTGGCTCTGTGCTCCTGCATGTCATCTTACTGTTTACTATCATCACCCAACACTTGAGTGATGAAGAAACCCTTCCTTCAGCTCAGTTCAATAATGTGTAATACCACCAATTTAATTAAAGCTGCTCTGTGGTTTGCTTTTACAGGCTCCTATCCTGTGCTGACCCAATGGTTTAATCACCAGGACTAAAAATGAGCATAAGCAGTGATGAAGTCAATTTCCTGGTTTACAGATACCTGCAAGAGTCAGGTAAGTCTTGATTATCTGAATGCAGCTGCGAAATGCACTCGTTCTCCTCCTTCAAAGAACATTTCAAATGTCATATTTCACACTGCTGCTCTGGACTCTCTTTGACCGAACTTTGACTCCGACCTACTTCCCAAATCATCTGTGCCTCCTCCAGGCTTCTCCCACTCAGCGTTCACCTTTGGCATAGAGAGCCACATCAGTCAGTCCAACATCAATGGAGCCCTGGTGCCCCCTGCTGCCCTCATCTCCATCATCCAGAAGGGTCTGCAGTATGTGGAGGCTGAAGTCAGCATCAATGAGGTCAGGCTCCATCTTTAAACCCTCAACTACGAATTAGTGTAACCTTACAACACGCTGGCAAGAAGAGGTGCACTCTCAGCGTTAGGATTTGACTCAAGTTTGTGTGTTGGTTTGTACAGTGCAGTGAATTTGGTGGGTGGTCTTAAGGATGATGTAAGTAAGGCATGTCACGATGCCAAAAAATTTAGTAGTCGATACCAAAACCAGCGAATTTCGACGATCCTTGCACTTAAACATACACTCCTTTATTTAAAATGTTTAAATTTAAACAAAACCAGCTGTAACTTAAGTTTAACAGTTTTCGGCAGAACTGTTACATCCACACACCCGAAAGAGAGGAAAAGTCTGTTTAAATCCTGTTTACTTTAGCCATGCCAACACAAGCTCGCATGAAAAGAGTGTGATGAGTAACCCTTAACTGGAAAGACAGACATTGATTACTTCATTTAACGTTTAATAGAAATGTATATTTGGAAATGAATTATTTGCTTTGATTGAAGTCCTTGAAAATGAAAAAGTAGTGCCTGAAAAGTGAAGTCTTTGTTTGACATGCCTGCATGACTGTGAATATATATAAATTTTCAATGTGCCCCCTTGTAGGACGGGACCTTATTTGACGGGCGGCCCATTGAGTCACTGTCTCTGATCGACGCCGTGATGCCAGACGTGGTCCAAACCAGGCAGCAGGCCTACAGGGACAAGCTGGCCCAGCAGCAGCAGCAGCAGGCGGCAAGCAGCGGCAGCAGCGCAGGGCCCCAGGGAAGCACCAAGAATGGAGAGGGCGCTGCCAACGGGGAGGAAAATGGATCCCACGCCTTAGCCAGTAAGCTCACTCACGGTTGTAAACAATCTCTGAATCAGCTCCTTAAGAAACAGATGGCTGACCAAATTCCAGAAATGTTTCATGTTCTTATGCAGGATGTTATTCCTGCGTTAAATGCGTTGACATAATCAGATTCATGTTTATAAGATGCTGTGTAAGCTGTTTGGCATTCAGCCCGAAATCTGGTTCTTGATATAACACCAGTGAATGGAAAAAAAGACTTGAGTTATACGAAGGAAGGCGGGTTGTTATGACCTAAATACATAGCAAAGTATATTTTGAGGAATGTGCACTAACTGTATATATGATGATATATATTTTTCTCTTTCACAACTTCCATATAAGGTGATTTGGATGTTCTTATTGGATGGAGTCAGAGCTTACCACCTCTGTTTGTGTGTGTTTGCTGTTTGCTTTTCTCATGACAGCTGCAGTACATTTGGATTTAGTTTTGTGTGAAATGTCTGCGGCTTGCTGGGTATTACATAAAGCTACTCTGGTGTTTTTCTAACAGCAGCACATGTGTTTCCTCATGGTTTTGTCCTTCCTGTGCAGCACCGTCACCACGTCTTTACTCACCTTTTCCCAGCACACAGTTGTTTGTTTGTTTTAGCGTAAAAGGCAAAATGTGGTTTGGTTGTTCTCCCTCAAAACCTCCCTCCTTTTCCTCAACATGGTTTAATCACAATGGAGCCTCTGAATGAAATTATAGAGTGCTACTGACGGGTAGATCCAGGTTCTCACAGCCTACAGACATGTCCAACATTAGCACCTACAGTGTCTCACGTGGGTTGATTACTTGTATTTTGCACACTTCCTGCTTTAGGACAAGCTGTGGTTTGGTGAAAACACTCTCGGTCATCCAACAACAAGCACAGTCTGCTCTTTAATTCCACAGCTGTCAGCTGTTCCGGCTGGTGTTCACTCAGCGCAGTGCCGTTTACTCAAGGCTTGTCGAGAAACGGTGGCGTTGCCATTCTGTTTGAATTAACAAGATCAGACGATGACGTCACTGTGTGCTGCTGTGAGGCTGGTCTGCTTCATAGGAAATTAGATGAAGCTCTGTTATTGTTAATATATCTTGCAGTTCTACCCAAATAGAGGCTATGTGTGGGGAAACACTGGCTATTCATTGCAAAATTAATAGGCTACTTTACTGGGAGCGGTGATTCATCACGTCTTGTTTACACTCCATTACCCTTGAAAATTGCATGGCATCCTCTTAACCTTCAGAACAGTGGGACAGCAGCTAATGAATCTCGTTATGTAAAGTTTTAGTTAAAGGTTTCGTTACTCACTCCTTCCTGTAGATCACCACTCAGAGATGATGGAGGTGGACCGGGACGTGGAGATCCCCCAGAGTAAAGCCATGGTCCTGAGGGGCCACGAATCTGAAGTTTTTATCTGTGCCTGGAACCCAGTGAACGACCTCCTTGCCTCCGGGTCAGTATCTCCACATCATCCCTCACTTCCCATAAGGGTTATATCATGGAAAAGTGTCACTCTCCAAAACACCTCCAAAAGCACTGGTTAGTAGCAGCGTTTCTGTGAAGTGCTGTAAAGTTTAGTTGATTCAAAACACACATTAAACATGGGTTAATAGAGACATTTTCAGACACAAGTACACAAATCAGCTTCACTATAACTGGCAGCATTCTGGACACATTTTCCCCACAAATACAACATGCAAATTTTTTTTAGCACAAGCCTATGGCATTTTACATTGTATAAATTAGCCTAACAACTAGCGGACCTTTTTGCTGCTCATACAAAACCAGGGACAACAGCAACATTTAACAAAGGTAATGTTATCAAATTTGGCTCCATTACAGCTCACAAGGTTCACTGACAAAACTGTCTTATTCACTTACATATGAAATACGATTATCTGGCCGGGGCCTCTCTGTAACACCACAGTGCTTCATTCATAACAGTATGTTGTGTCACATATTACCTTTTATCAAAAAATTGCAGCTCCTGCGATTTAGATATTGCACTCGGCCATATTGGAATTCTGATAATATTTCGATAAATTGTGCAGCTCTGTTGTCCGTCTGCCCGTCTGTCTGTCCCATTCTTGTGAATGGGATATCTCAGGAGTGCCTCAAGGGAAATTCCCCAAATCTGGCACAAGCATCCACTTGGACTAACGATGAATAGATTAGATTTTTGTGGTCAAAGGTCGCTGTGACCTCACCGTCTAGTAGGATGGCTGTTTTTTCTACATCATAACTCAGAAACAGAAGAAAAGACATTTGGTCAGATACTGAATTGGTGACACTAATGTTGGGTGTCCACCTTGAAACTGTGCTGAATGTATAGATCTTCTGTTGATGTGTAAGAAGCATCCACGTTTGGAGTTTGAAGCTTCTCTGCAGGAGCATCCATGCTTGAAGCTCTGTTTACTGTCATGGCTACATGTGAGTGTGGACAGACATGGATGTAAACATGACTGGTTGGTAGAAGCATGCAGCCACTAGGCAGTGATGTGGTTAACATTTAATACAAATGCCTTCTGAATGATAGCCTTCAGTCATTATGATTTGACAATACGCAGCAGCAAGTGTTGTAATAAGTCCTTACTGCTCTGTCTACTCATTAACCTACAAGGACTCCATGATTTAAAGCAAAATCTTTATCTCTTGTTGGTCAGGGAGCTCATTTAAAAACAGTTTACTTTGTCTTATTCAGGAGAAACCTGGGTGTGTGAGGAGAAAAGGCTTGTTTTCCTAATTTATCAGCACTAAACAAACTTTTGTTGGCTAAAGTGGTTGTTTCTCCAGTGTCATTACCCCTCTCCTCCTCTCCAGATCAATGCACTCATGCAGCAGAGTCTCTCACAATGAAGTGTTTCTTAAAGAGCAAAGCATGTTTCACATTATTACTGTGATGCTGGAAATGAGACAGATTTTCCAGTAACAACTAATGACTGAAGGCTTATTGTCCGTAGAGAACAACAGATGACTCAGCAGTTATTAGTCAATCATGGCTCCACTGATAGATCCGTCAACTGAGAGGGGTGAGCCTCAGAGTGACTGCTGAGTACAGTCTTTTATTCTTGTTCTGTGAGTTAATGGTGGGCTTGTTTGTCGCAGTTTCACCATCTGTAGCAGTCTGCACTGTTTGATCAGATCACCTCAAGAGTGGCGTTGGGTTCTATTAATGCTATGCATCTCTAAGCTGATTGGGCCAAACAGCAAACATTACATTTCACTGTTTTCTCATTTAATATTGAGTGTCAAATCACGCAAATCCCACAGCTTTGTTCGCCCCAGTTCAAATAAATTCTCTTGTTAGATGTGTTTACCTTAATAATCAGAATAATAGCGCAATAAGAATATAAATACCTCGTGTAGCAACTTCAATCACAAGAGACTGGTCCGATCTGAATGAATTTTCAAGTAGGTACATTACGTACATACGTCCGGACATTTTTCGTCATGTTTGTTACTGTGTTGCCTACCTTTGAGAATCCGGAAAATATTAACGCCTAATAACAATGTAGATGCTTAATCTGATCGTTTCGCTGTGGTTTGAATAAATACATTCTTCCTGCACATGTTGGTGACTCATGGGGTACGTTAGGTGACGTAGGGGATGCCTGCGTTGCACATGCTCCAACAGCTGTTTGTGTGTGCATCCCTCTGCTCATTTTGACAAAGAAATTGTTCATAGAATAAAACAATATTTAGTGCTCTGCTAATGGCACTTTCTTTTGTGAGTGCTCTGATAAATGTAGGTATCATTTGATTTCAAAACCTTACGGTGTTGATACAGGCTGTGATGTTGAGTCGCTGGACATAACAATCATCTTTTGCTGCCAGTAGCAGTGGCCTGCATATGAGATGTTTAGGGAACATTGGTAAATTGCAGCGTCTATCGATAGTTTGCATGCGAAGTCTTTTGGGTACATCTGTAATTTGTAGCTACAGAAATAACCTGGGTTACACTATCAAATTATATTAACAGGTGAAACCACTTCTTCTCCTTTGACAGTTTATTAATTGAATTAATTAAATTTTCTCAGTTAAGCAAATCAGACGCTTCACTTCCACTTTACGCAAGTCAAAAATGTCGTATTCTGATAGAATGGTTGAGACTTGTAAACACATATCTTATCGAATCACTTTATTTAGCATCCACGTTATTAGTTAGTTATAAGTTGTAATCTATAACCAGAATGATTTCAATCTGATCAAAAAAATATTGGTTTGACAAAATGCAGCAGCTGGTTTTTTACAGGTCGCTTTGTGTCAGATCCAACAGCAGTAGATGGTCTGGACTAAAGTAATGAAAGTCCTGAAATAAGCTATCAAGGTGTGAGAAATAGGTGTGAATATGTGAGACAAAGTCATTACCCCCTCACTCATCCCAGGAGAGGCTTTGTCCGACTGTAAACGGCCGTTACCTTGAGCCATAATTAACAGTTAAGTGTAAATCCATAACATTAATTTCCTTCACAGCACATGGATCGAAGCCTTTGTCAGTAGAAAGAATTGATTTAACTTAACCAAACAAAACTTAATCAAGGACCAGAGTGATTCATCATCTTTCTAAAATGTCATCAAACTTTCTGCTGCCTTAATCAACAATTTAGTGCTCGTTTATAAACGCGTCCAACCCCGCTGCAGTGAGTATTATACGCATACTGTATATTCACCAGTCCTGCTCCTGAGCATGAGCACACGTCTCAAAGTAAAACTGAAATGGAGGAATAGTCCTGGTAACAGTCGAGGGCTGCGTTTGGGTCCACGTAAAAGTTAATGAGTTTTGTGCTTGTAAAATGTCTTTCTCCTTTTTCCTCAACAGATGATATGAAAAGGTTTGATAGAGATTTAAAAAGATATTGGATTTGATACTGGGTTCAGGTTCGATAAATTGCTTTCAAACCCCAACTCTACTCAAGAGCAGCGATGGTCAGTTTTATACCATTACCAGTACTGATTTTTAGAGTCGAAGCCATGTTACATGTCTAATGTTAGACTGTGTGTGTGTGTTGACTCGGGCAGCTCCGGGGACTCGACAGCACGGATCTGGAACCTGAGTGAGAACAGCACAGGCGGGTCCACCCAGCTGGTTCTGAGGCACTGCATACGGGAAGGGGGCCAGGACGTACCCAGCAACAAAGACGTCACCTCACTAGACTGGAATGTGAGTGTGTAGCTGAACAGTATGGTTGTGTGTGTGTCTGTTCCACTGAGTGCAGTTTGGAGTAATCTAACCTAGTGCTGTGTGTGTGTATGTGTGTGTGTGCGTGACCACTACTTCTGCTAAAGGCATTCCTTCCAACCAGATATATGGGGGCGAGTCACTCCCGCGGGGGAAAAGGCTTTTTATGCTGCTCAGCTGCAAACTATTTTTTCCCTGAGTAGTACAAGTCCGTACACAACGCCAAATCAGCACTAATATTTTGTCTGTCATTAACTGTTTACTCCTTAATGTGAGTCTCGTTGGTAAACAAAGTAGAACATTAACTGTGAAATCAGGCCCAGCACTGCCTGAATGAGAGTCTGCATCGAGACTGAGAAAGACTAAATGCAACTTACTTCAGACGAATGAGACTCATTGCTTTCTTTCTGTCGTAGTGCAACTGACTTCAAACTAATAGACTCATTGCTTTCTTTCTGTCTTTCAGAGCGAGGGAACGTTGCTAGCGACGGGCTCGTACGATGGATTTGCTAGGATATGGACAAAAGACGGTAAGATCGCAGCTTTACAGTGATGCATGGCAGTTTTCCAGATAGCAGGACATTAAAACATGCCCAGCCCTCTACATTCTATTTACAGTCACCTCAGCATCACTTTTTAGATCATGGTCTTTTTTAATGATATCGTTTTTAAGGATTTTAGTCATCAGACATCTGAACCTTAAGTTTCGAGACAAAGAAGCTGAGTTAACATTAAACGTAGCTAGGCTCATATTTCTTCCATGACTCCCTGGGACATCCTGTGTCAGCTGAAAAGTATCGGAGAGTCACTACCTTTTAACATGAAACTACTTTTTTCAGTGTTTTTTATCAATTTTAAAAACCAGATCTGTGTGTTTTTGAGAGGAGGAGAGTTCTGGGGTTAATTTGGCTCCTGGTAAAAACACTGAAGGAGTCCCAGCCTAAAAACAACGTCAGTGGCACCTCAGCTAGCAGCCTCTCCTGGCGTCTAGCCACCAAAGAGAGTTAGGGAAACACAGATTTTTGATGTGAAACTGCTTTATTCAGTGTTTTAAACTATATCAATCATCAGGTCTGTTTGGAGAACAATCAGTGCTTCAAATTGTCCTGTCATTAAAGGCAAAAAGCCCAAAAAATAAGCCTAAAAAATTAATTGGTAATGGTGGTTGTTTAACAGTTAAGACAACAACTCCCATGATCTTACGCCTCTTAACAACATCATCAAATTCTGTTTTTGGTCATTGATGTATTTGAGAGAACCCTAGCCACAGAAGTTTTTTCGTCTCCCAAATCGGTCAGGCCCATGTATTTATATTTTGCCTGTCGTGCTCTCAGATATGTCCTTGGCTATTGAAATTATATTGACTGGAAAGTCCTCCTTTTTCTGAACAAAATGAGATATGGCACTCCAAGATTCAATAAACATTTGATTGGCGAAACAGGTATTCTAACCACTGATGCTTATGATTCAAAAGTGTAAGCTACCTGGGAAAATTGCCTCGAGCCATTTGTAAATAAACTCTGAATTACCCATGCACTGTTTAGTCTATAATTTAGCCTAATGCATGAACATTTCGAGGAGAGAAAACACCGCTCTTTATACCACTGATTACAGTATGTGAGGATGGATGTGATGGCTTCCACAGTTTCAATGACCATGTTCATATTACCCTTTAACACACACAGGCACACGCTATTCTCACTCAGCAGGACATTGCATGCACTCAAGGAAAACACTGCTTGGGTGATAAAATGTTTCTGCTCCTTTTCTAAGCTCAGTTGTGTTTTTTAATATTTGCAGGTAACCTGGCCAGCACGCTGGGTCAACATAAAGGTCCTATATTTGCACTCAAGTGGAATAAGAAAGGAAACTTCATCCTCAGTGCTGGTGTAGACAAGGTAAGACTTAGCTTTGACTTATAGAGGTGACTAAGTTTGATTCATGCTTTTTTGGATTACTCTGTGAACCCTGCAGCTTAATGCTTATTCAGAGTTTCCACTTTAATGGTGCAATATGTA
The DNA here is from genome assembly GCF_006386435.1 of Epinephelus moara. Classification (NCBI taxonomy): domain Eukaryota; kingdom Metazoa; phylum Chordata; class Actinopteri; order Perciformes; family Serranidae; genus Epinephelus; species Epinephelus moara. Next base: position 16,446,996 of record NC_065526.1, on the reverse strand, counting down.
AAATACATTTATACATAAATACATGCCAAAAAGAAATGTTCATAATATGGATGGTGTTCAGACCACAGAGAGTTCCATGCAGACATCATGTGCTGTCCTCAGTGTGTACCTGCATGTCAGGGTCTCCTTACACCTACACCAAATGTTACAGAGTGACACATGAGAGTGATGCTTCTCCACCAAACATCAGATAAGACACGCTGCCTACAGACGTTGTTCAACATTACCATCTAGTGTACAGAAGTGTAATGACACACACAGTGTCACCTTCACCATTCATTTTAATGCCTGAGCGCTGATGTTTGGGAGGCATAAACAGGCGCGTGTGTGTGATTTATTAACTTCCCTGTTTATCCTACTTCACATTATTCAGGTCAACTGAGTGTGAATCGCAGCTTCTTTAAAGCAAGAACACATTCTCTGTATTTTATTTATGTGATGTTTGTATTGATTTCCTCACTGGAAGGAAACTAGTTTAGTATAAATAATGCAAATGTCCTCCTTCACACAGACCACGATTATTTGGGACGCCCACACGGGAGAGGCGAAACAACAGTTTCCTTTCCACTCGGGTGAGTGACAGGAGTCAGCTGGATTGTTCCACATGAGGCTGCATGCATGACTCTTTGTTTTTAGACAGATGTTACCTTTTGCTGAACTACAGTGAGACCATTGTGATGATACACTGATGTTATTGAAGTCCTTTCACACGCTGTGACGGATATGTTTGACTGCCTCATTCAGCCCAAGTTGTCTTTACACATTTTGACACTGTTCAGTTTGTATAAGCATGACAGCGACCCTGAATTGAATCAGAGTACTGTAAAGCCTCACTGCTGCAGCTCTAAGCTCTGTCTCTGCCTCCCAACAGCACCTGCTCTGGACGTAGACTGGCAGAGCAACAACACGTTTGCCTCCTGCAGCACGGACATGTGCATCCATGTGTGTAAGCTGGGTCAGGACAGACCTGTCAAGACCTTCCAGGGACACACGGTGAGACGGAACTCCTGTGTGAGCTCTGCTTTCTCACACAGGGAGGGAAATGGAAACCCTTCGCTGGCCATATATGCTTCTTAAAGCATTGTAGGATAGTTGATGTGAATTCTGTCACTGTAGCTTCTGATGAAATGTAGTAATGGCACTGAAGCAGGGGTAGGCAAATACAAAAAAAATGAGACAAGAATTAGCAAGCAAAAGTTAGCCACCTCACGGTCCCTCTGCCTGTGTGGACTGTTTCCTAAGGAGAAGAGCAGGCAGCCGTTTAGGAGACGGACCTTTGGTCGGTGGCTGTAGCAGCCGGAATTCGGCCAAACTGGCCAGCAGCAGCGTCAGGTCTAACCTTTGTAACAACAGACAGTTTGCTGATCTAGCAGGTAGGAGTTTGTTCTGGCTGGATTCGAGTTGCTGCAGCTGCTGACTGGGGTTCTGTCTCCAGAGCTGCTGCTCGCTCTCCCCTCAGCGAGGTGGTCTGTAGCAGCAGGGAGAGAGGCACTGGAATTACTTGAGATTCATCACTCTTGCTACTGCTGGCTACATAAACATGAACTTGACACTGCAGCCATGACCCTTTGGCTCCGGTTAGCAGGAAGTTGAACTATTACCAGCATTTTCTCTCCATCTCTGAAACACTTTTCTAATATTGACAAGTTTTATTTATTGTCAGAGACTCTTTTTGATAAGTCCATCTTCCTTTTTCGGGTTGCTTTGCAGTGTAGGCAGTTTCTCTGCAGGATTCTCCACCATTTAACCACGCTTTCACCAAATGCACATGTATCTGCCTTTTAGAACAGCCAATAGGAACGCCCTCTCTCTGCAATAATTTGTGATTGGCCAAAGTCTCCCGTCACAGGCTTTCTGAAGCCTGTAAAAGGAGGTGCTGAAGTCTCGTCTTCTCCCAAACCAGTTGAATTCCAACATGCTCAAAGTTTACTGTGGGATTTTGCCCAATGATGCCAAAATAAAACTGCCTACCCCAGCTTTAAAGCATTCATTCACAACTCAACAATTTATGAGTGTCAGTGGAAAAGCCTCCTCGCAACTGTGACAGTCTAGGACATAAATCATTGTAATGCCTTGAGATAAACTGGCACAAGAGTATCAATGTGTATACATATATGTGTTCATCAGTCAGATATGCTGCGTTTTGTTTTGTTGTCTTACTCTCATCTCACTCACTGTAGAATGAGGTGAACGCCATCAAATGGGATCCCACTGGCAGCTTATTGGCCTCCTGCTCAGATGACATGACACTGAAGGTCAGTCCACATAACCTGCAGATGTAGTGCCTGCCACACAAAAAATATGGGCCTTAATAATCAGACACATTCCTGATCACATGTGCTGATAAAATTGGGGTAAAAGTCATACTGATAAGCTGGTTTCTTCTTCTCTGGCATAGATCTGGAGTATGAAGCAGGACTCGTGTGTCCATGACCTCCAGGCCCACAGTAAAGAAATCTACACCATCAAGTGGAGCCCCACAGGCCCCGGGACCAATAACCCCAGCGCCAACCTCATGCTGGCCAGGTGAGACCACAAAGCAGCATCTGAACATCATAAGCAACAATCATAATGCTACAGTGAGATGAAATAAACACTGTTCATGTATCTTATGTCATTAAATCAGCAGTTTCCTCTAATTAATGATGCATTTTTCCGTAATTATGAGGTGATCTCAGGATACTTAGATAACCCTGATAAATCTGTCTTGCTTAATATTTAATACCTTGAACAAGTTTTCTGTCCGCTGCTCTTCTCAGATTTCAGCAGCGCTCCCATTCCTTGATAGAAGCTCGTCAATAAAATATTTGACACTGACCTCAGTGCTGCTGCTCGTATAATATTCAGGTTTGACTTGCCATATTAAGTTTGACTCGAGCTCTGATAATAACGTCTTCAGAGCCAGGTCTGGTGCCTCAGTTGAACTCACATTTGATGTGTTTGTAGCCGCTGGCTGACTCCGACTGGTGTGAGTCACCACACTGCCAGCTTCAATGCTTTTCAGATGCTCCTGTAAAGGATGCCACAGTCGCTCAGCTGGCCCTGAGGTATAAACACTGGGTCGAGCAGATCAGAGCGGATCTTACCACCTGAACAACCCGACAGGGCTGTGCGATTAATATTTTAAATTAGGAGCTTCAATTAAGGTTTGTGAATAACGTATTAACCAGGGTTCCCACGGTCATGGAAAACCTGGAGAAGTCATGGGATTTCCCAGTCATGTTTGTAATGAAATTGTGACAGTAATCTTCAGTGGATAACCTTCTACGGAATGTAACATAATGGATAATTCAATCTCTGGAGCAGCAAACGTAATGTAGGTCTAATACATCTAGATGTGCAACATTTTACTTACCATCAAGTACGTTTCTCAATTTTCCCGCCACATTCTGTCTCTCCCTCAATGTGTACCAGGCTAGTTGAAGTTATGTTTTACAGGCGCACAGTAGCTCATCTGGCAGAGTAGGCGCCCTGTGTCAGCGGCAACAGATTCGATTCCAACCCACGACCCTTTGCTGCATGTCATCCCCTCTATCTCCACCCTTCAACCTAATAGGACATATCAAATAAAGGCAAAAAGCCAGAAATAGTTTGAATCTGTTTTATTTGGAAAAACGCCAGGAAAAAATGTTATTAAGAGTCCTTGAAAAGTCATGGGAAGGTTTTGAAATTTTGCCCATGAAAACGTGTGGGAACCCTGACTAACTATTTACCAGCAGGTGTTGGGGTTAACTGCTCTGTGTTAGATTTTAGTCGCTGCTGCTGCTGTTAGCTCGTGATGTTGAACCAAACGTTCTGTGTAAAGGCAAAACAGGAGGTTTGCTGATCCTTTCCACCACTGGAGAGGATTAACGTTAGTATCCAATGGGGGGGGTTGTCTCTCATATAGGTGTCCTCCTCTGTCTCTGGGTCATTAAGTAGTTAAGAGATGCTGTAGTCATCTCCCATGAGCGACATCATGGCATTGCTCTGACGGCGTTGTATGACTCCAGTCTGGACAGCAGCAGAGTCTGCTCTCTCATCATCTCCCCCTGTAGCACCAGTGTATTATAATTAATATATGTTTTTAACTGTTTAACTGATTGTATTAATAGGTTGGTTAACAGTTTAAAAAAAAAAGTGTATCGATATTGGTATCAGTTAGCGGCCAAATAAGTTGATGTATATCTGTATATCAGATATTAGCAAAAAATCCAATATCATGCATCCCTACTTTTGGACTTTAAAACAGTCTGGAGTTTTTGGAGATGTTCGGATCACACTAGTCAGAAACACTCCTACGCAGCCACCACTGGAGTCTAATTCTTCTACAAATAGTATAACAGTAGTAATATTAGCTTAGCCTAATCTAAACCTGCAGCTGCGCAGACATACCGGGTTTGAACAGAATAAATAGACACTAAAAAAAGAAAAAAACAGCAGTGTGTCAGTGTTGATGTAGACTTTGATTATAAACATTATGAATGAAGCTTCTAACTTTTCTGTGCAGCTCTACAACCCTAAAATCCTAACGTGCCTGAGCAGAACTGACAAACAGGCCGCCATCCACAACATGACTGAGAGACAGTGGCGTCTCTGCGTTCCAATAGACGATAAAAATAAATCTGATTGAAATGGCCGTGTCACGTTGGCCTGCCAAGATATCGTCTCAGGTGATACATAGAGTGGAGAAACACAACATTCATGCAGAGACAAGTCATTAATTAGGTTGTTTCCTTTAATTAGAGCTGCCATGTCCGGCTGACACACTTTATCTCACGGGTGTCGTACATGGCAGTTAATTTAATTGCAACATGACTCCTGGACACTGAGCGTGCTCCTCTTCCTGCTCCCTCTCTCCAGCGCATCATTCGACTCCACGGTGCGTCTGTGGGACGTGGAGCGCGGGGTGTGTATCCATACGCTGACCCGCCACCAGGAGCCCGTGTACAGCGTGGCCTTCAGCCCTGATGGCAGGCACCTCGCCAGCGGCTCCTTCGACAAGTGTGTCCACATCTGGAACACTCAGGTCTGGGATAAAAATTGTAACCACAGATACGCTCATTAACACTGTACTCACACTAAGATGGCATAAATACATAGGATGATGTTGCCAACGTGTGTGTGTGTGTGTGTGTGTGTGTGTGTGTGTGTGTGTGTGTGTGTGTGTGTGTGTGTGTGTGTTTCTTCAGACGGGTGCTTTAGTCCACAGCTACCGGGGGACAGGAGGGATCTTTGAGGTGTGCTGGAACGCCACAGGGGACAAAGTAGGAGCCAGCGCGTCAGACGGATCGGTGAGTTTTTCTGCCTGAGCACTCCATCACACACTTCATAATCACTAAAGCACTGCTGAATGAAGCAGCTGCTCACACACACACAACACACACACACACACACACACACTTCAGCCTCTATGTACAACTTCCACACCAGACTACTGACCCAAGAAGTTTGTGCGTCAGCCGTGTGTATTAAAGGTCTCACCCCGGTAAGCTGAAACCATAAAATGCCTCTGGTAAGAATCAGGGTTGACGCTAAGGTCAAACTTGGTTCTGCTGGTGGATAAAAGTGTTTGACTTATGACGTGCGGCTCAGTCATATGAGATTGTTGACTCATGTAGGCAGCAGTGTGTAGTCAGAGTAGTTTTTATTTTTAGTTTTAGTTCAGTGTTAATTAGTTTCAGTATTAGTTTTAGGTACATTTTTTTATAATATGGGGTGTGTGTGTCAGCGGCAAGATTTAAGAAGTGCAGCGCAGTTATTACAATATAAACACAGCCCTTTATGAAGGCACTGATTCACAGTTATGGAGACATCCCAGTCTCTTAATAACATGCACCAGTGCCTCCTCATACTTGTTGTGTTGACAGATTTAAAGACATTTCATGTATATATATATATATATAGTTTTATTTTGGTTAGTTTTGTATATGCACAACCTTGGGTGACTGTGGGAACTTCAACATCAGACAGTTTCAAACGAAGCCTCAAACACTGAATGAAAACGTAATGTATCACTTTGTGTTGCAGTGCCATCAGTCAACACTAGAGGGCACCATTAGGTTCTGAAAGATAAAGTACTGTTCACTAAATAAGCCATCTATAGGTTGTTAATAAGAAGTGTATGTAATTAACACCATGAACAGTTGCAAACTATGGGAAAATATTCAGATGTCTTTTCACTTTTTTTAAGTTATTTTAGTAATGACATAAATATTTATATTAATAATTAAATGCACTCATATTTTTGGGCTAACTTTCTACATGTTAAAGGAGTACATCACCAACAAAATGACCATTTGTTTAGCAGTTAGTAACGCTGTAGCAGTTAGCATCTTCACTGAACCAAATCTACAAGCACAGACGTGGGTGGGGGAAGTAGCAGAACTATTTTTGACACCTCAAAAATTAATATGAGCATAAGTGAACACTATATTTGGAATACTTTCACTGCTGTATCTTACACAGTAACTGATTGAGGCAGCCGTAGACCTGCAACTTCCCTGTTCTGCAAAGAACAATGACTGTTTTTGTCAAAGACGTCTGGTGGCTATGAGATAGCGACTTCAGTTCCCTGTCTGAGAGAGCTGTCTGACGGCGCGATAAAGCGGTGAAAATATTTTAAATGTAGTGTGCACTTAAATTAATTTTGTTTTTTTAGGTGGCTAAGAACTAAACCAGTTGAGGAAGCATATGCTCAGCGCTGTTTCATTTTACGTACAAGACACTGGGGTTTTCTACCCAGACGTTGTTGTAAACAAATTCTGTGATTCAGTCTTTTTGTGTGAAAGGGACAAAAATCTGAGCTCACTGTTGATAAATGAATCATCCTTCCTGCGGCTGCCAGTAAGAGTCCTTACGAGGCAGAAACTGAAACTTGCGGCAGAGGAAGTAGATTTGTCTGTAATGGTATTCCTTCCTGTTTTTCCAGGTTTGCGTATTAGACCTGAGGAAATGACACACGTCTGGGGGAGCCATGGACCGACTACGAATGTGTACATAGCCAAAATGACTGACTGTCCCTGCCTGTCCGCCACACTGCTGTAGTCCCATCAGATGCCATGGCCCGCCATTACCGCCAAATGGAGCGCCCCTCCCCATCCTCCATCCCGTCATATGTACACATAAGGACCACATCTTCGCCGCATACAGTTGCGTCAGGCACACATCAGGTCTGTATGGACGCCTGCGTTACTCGCACAGACCTGCAGGAAAAAACATTTCTCTGTATCACACAGTACAAACTCTCCGGACCCGTCACACGCAAACCAAAACACCAGGATTCTTCTCGCTTTCCTCTTTTTATCCTTTGTACCAGAATCTAAAGATTTTTTGTTCTCTGTTGGTGTGTGCATATTGCATATGTCAGCATTTGGTGTCCTGTGGACATTGTTGTTTTGAATTTGGATTTTACTGATATCTGCGGGTTTTATACGACATGTGGGGTGGGAGAGAAGAGGGGGGGGGTTGTCTTTTACAATGGGTGTTTAAAGCTGTTCATTGGGAGATCCATTCATCCACGTCTCGGCAGTCTTTAAGGTTCAAAAATGCAGATGTATAGCTTAGAAGATAAAAATGGTTTATAATTTTGTTGACTCTATTTTTATCCGATAGGTTTGTTCCATTTTTTTTAACAAAGTATAAAGCAGTTAATCAAAGGCTGAACTGTCCTTTGTTTTTGCAACTTTTATCCTCAGAAATGGTTTTCAGGTGTTCACAATTCATCAGGTTAACATAGAGCTCTAAAGAATTCAAAACCTCTAGGCTGAAAGATAATCTTACGTAGCTGTCGATCCCATGTTCTAAAGACATCAACGCTGATGTGCAGTTGGCTTCAGGTTTACGTCGCCGACTTCGTCCCTGATCTGTGTCTCAAGCTCAGGCGGCGGCTGTGCTCTTGTGTCAGTTGTGAGGTAACGTGGCACAGGAGTGGCTTGCTGTCTGGCGTCATCGCAGCTTCTGGGAGCTGTGGGGAAAGAGAGAGAGATTCGGGAGATCAGGCCCATAACCGCTCGCATCCATCTGACGTGAACGATTAGTTGTCGTAACTGTGCTCATCAGGACGTCATCTGCAGTATCACTTCCTGGCTGGAGTTCATATCACGGTTTGTCATGTCGAGAAGTCGTTCGCAGCGTCTTAACGGTCCAGTGTGTGGGATTTAGGGGCATCTACTGGCAGAACTGGAATATAAGTGTGTTCTCACGTTCATAATCACCTGAAAATAAGAATCGTTATGTTTTTGTAACCTTAAGTTGAGCCGTTAATATCTACATAGAGAGCAGGTCCAGAACAGACAAACCAACCACTGGCTCTAGATAGGCCCATTCCCGTTTTTGCAACAGCCACCGTAGTTAGCAGTAGGACTGCCCCCTGAAACTGAGATTCAAATCATCAGTTGGAGAACCCTCAGTCGACTCAAGCAGTCATTTTTGTTGTTTTTGTTGTCTGACAGTGTGCAGTGCACCTCTGGGGACATTTCAGTCCCCAGGTTTTGCTGCAGAGTGACAGTGACAGTGCTGCAGACACGGGAAGCTGCCTGGAGGAAGAGAAACTGCCAGTTCAGGCTCCGACATGACGTTATCTGCTGCCTTCTGCTTAGAAGTGGTGAATTTAAAGCTCACAGCAACTTAATACGATACAGTTACTGGCTTTTGTTTGATATCTATTGTCGTCTCACATTTCCAATCCTTCATTAGCGTAGTTAGCTCGTTTAGTTTATTACGTGAATGTTGCTGTCACCCTGCTCATCGTGCTGAACCCAGTTCAAACTCTATATGGAGAAGTCTCAGCTGGTTGCAATCTGCCACTAAATCTTTAAATCTTACACACTGGACCTTTAAAAACATTCTGGCTTTCACTTTGTAACGTGTGCAGCTTTTATGTCCAGCAAGTACACACTACAGTCCCTCTGCTTTAGTTTGTCGTTGCCTAGCATTAACACACACACACACACACTCTCTCTGGAGACAGGCTGCGTTCAGGCCTATGCACGGATAGACGGCGCTTTTGTTTGTAGTGTTCAGAATTGGCGTTTTGAGGCAAGTCTGTGCTTGTTGTTGAAAGGCAGACTCGCAGCATATGACTTGATGTAACATGGTATCTGCATATAATATATATATATATAAATATATATAAATATATATCTGTGCTATCACAGGGGACTCTTTTGTATGCCACTCGTACGCTATGGGTGGATTTTAAAGTTACTTTTTGAAGACGCTTGAAATACAGTATGTGATGTTGTCGTGCATCACAAAGGGTCGTAACCATGAGGAATGGTTTTTTATAAAATACCATTAAACAGTCATAGAGAAATAAAAAAATTTAAAAAAAAAAACGAGCAGCCCTTTGATGGGTGTTTTTTTTTCCTGCACTTTAGACTAAAAATGGAGAAACAGGGAGGTGTGTTTATTCAAGCCATCGTAGACACACCTAATGAAAATGCTCTTAAATCAGAATTGTTGCAGAAAGTGTGCAGTGGGTGAAAAAAGGTGAACAGTGTCCTGTCCGACTCCTCGGGGTACGTCAAAGTCGAACCAAGCCTACTTCATGGCATTCCAGGTCTCATCTCGCAGCCATAACTAACAGCTAACGGCTTGACACACACACACACACACACACACACACACACACTCGTCGTCAGGACATTTCAGAGGTTTTGCTCAGAATGTTACTTGTTTTAAAAAATTTTGTACTGAAGCTAAAGACTATTTTGAAGTTTGCTTTAATACAGTGATTGGACTGTACCACAAAGACACTATTTCAAATGATGTCTATGACAGTGGAATGGTATTTTATAACGTTTCGTTTTTAGATGATAAGCTTTTTACACTGCATTCGAGTGTGTTTGCTATCTTTTGTTCCTACCGAAAGTACTAACGTTAATTCTATCTTTGCTATGTCGGAGAGCCCTTGAAGGTTTTGTACTTCTCAAAACTTTTGTAATTCTGATTTATTTGTAGCTACGTACACGAAATGAACAAACGAAGAAAAAAAAAAGAAATTATAAAATCTGGATTTAATTGTCGTTGTATTATAACACAGAACATGTAAATACCAATTTGCAGATTTCTTTTTGTTGTGTTGTCTTTGCCCTCACCTACGTTGTACTCTCTTTCTCTCTCACTCACATGGTTGCGGTCCGCAGCCTCCTGATCTGACTGTTGTAATATCACTCAGATTTCAAGGTCTAGAATAAAATCTATTTTGATAATATCATCGTGTGTTTGCTTGTAATTTCCATGTAGCTGCACTAACACTGTTTCTTTATCAATGGAGTTCCTGGGTAAATGTCTTTATGTGGGGGAGGTATACACCAGCATACGCTCTCTGCGTGATATGCTCTGAACCAAGTCAGTTGGTTGGTCTGTCAGTTATTTTGTTTCAGATATATTTCCGAAATACTTTAACACACTTTGATAGTATTGCCATGAAATTTTGCACAGACGTTAATGTTCCCTAAAGCAGTAGTTCCCAATTGATGGGTCACGGTCCAAAAGAGGGTTGTGGGACTGGAAGTGGCTCGCAAATGTGTCACATGAGGTACAGTTTCCTGCTGTGAAGTGAGTGACAAACGGACAGCAAACTATCTTGACGACACAGTAAAACCAAAGTATGACGCAGAATATATTAAACTGTGTGGACCTTGAACTAGTGACTAAGGAGAAATCTGGACTTCATGGCTGGACCAGTTGGAAGCCACTGCCCTAGAAGACGACGCCTACTGACTTTGGTTCATACCTGTCAACCATGAGACCTTTCTTGCATTCTGGCAACTTTTAAATAATGAAAATAAATATAGCAACAGTAATTTTTAGTTGATAAATATGTTTGGTTTAGTTTTTGATTCATGCCCCTTGTACCAGTAGAAGGGAGGGAGGCCAGGCTGTATGAGGAGGGCAGGCTGGGTCCTCCAGGCACCTGTGAAACCCCCCATTTGAGCGGTCCTGTCATGAATGCGTAATGTGGTGAGCATGGAGACAAGGAGTCCACCAGCAGCTGTGCCGTTCTCATTCAGGCCCAACAGGTGCCCCTCTCCAGCCCTGGCAGGTCCCAGAAAAAGGGGGGGAAGTGTAGACTTAGAGTCATAAATGGTCTTCTGATCACTCAAAGCACTTTTATACTACATGTCACATTCACACACTGGTGGCCAAGGCTACCATGCATGGTGCCACCTGCTGCTCAGTAACCATTCACATGCTTTCACACACCGATGGAGCAGCCATCAGTAGCAATTAGGGGTTAAGTATCTTGCCCAAGGACACTCGACATGCATCGAGCGTCAATAAAATGTGAACAGGTGAGCTCAGAAATTCGACCCCAACATGAGGGTCTATGGGGATTGACTTGGCTCTGGGGCCTCAAGTGGCCATTAGAGGAACTGCAGTTTTTGAAACTTCAGCCTCACAGAGCTGCTGTTCGCACTGAAGACTGAAGTTCAAATTATATAAAAGAAGAAACAACCACCTCCTCGGCTGTTGCACCAAAAGGTTCAATCGAATAAAGGTGCTTTCACGGTGGCAGCCTTTTTGAATGTCACTTAGATTATAAAGCACTTAGAGGAGATATTAGTCAGGAGTTTGTCTGGCTTTTCCTCACATTGTCACCAGGATTCTCACTTAACCTTTAGCCTTTACCGCTGTGTGTGTCTGCCTCCCATCTGATAGTCTGTGTGGGTATACGTGGATTAAAAAGCAAACTGGTGCTGTGGTTTTCAAGAAGCTTATAGATCTATCACTGGAAAATGAGAGGCCAGTGACCAGCTCAGTGCTGTCCTCTATCTCTGAGGTCAAGTGCGTTCATACCTTTACCCTTTAGTATTTACTACAAAATATAACAAAGGATTCAAACACATAAAAATGGTGTCAGAAGATTCCTCTGGTTTCAGCTGAAGTAAAACGTGTGGGTTTGGACGACATAATGAGAAGCACCTCCCCAGAAATGTAACTACACGTAAGCTGAAACCATTTCCCTCAGTGGAAACAAAGCTTTTATTTACTTTAATCTCACAGATAAAAAACAATAAATTGTGAAGCCAATAAAGCCTCCACTAAAATAGCATTTTAAGTCTTGTGTGTGATTTATCCTGGTTTCATAGGAGCAGAGGAAATTTCCGCTAGTTGCTAGGCTATTTTATACAATGTAAAATGCCATAGGCTTGGGCTAATAACGTTAGCATGTTATATTTGTTTAGAGAACGTGTTTAGTATATGACAGTTGTTTTGTCGGTGACTCTTGTGAGCTGTAATGGAGCCAAATTTTGTAACGTTACCTTTGTTAAATGTTGCTGTTGTTCCTGACTTCATATGAGAAGAGGAAAATTTGCTAGCTGCTAGGCTAATTTATACAATATAAAATGCCATATATTGTGCTAATAACGTTAGCATGTTGTATTTGTGGGGAAAATGTGTCCAGATAAAGACAAGTGCTTTGTGTGTGAATGCTGCGAGTTATAGTGAAGCTGATTTGTGTACATGAGTTTGAAACTGTCGCTATAAGCCATGTTTAATGTGTGTTTTGAATTGCACATCGTCGACGCTGTTGTGAGCATTTATACTTGTGCGGTGGTGTGGGGAACTGCCCATTGTTCCGACCATATTAAACCCATTGTTGCGAAGTCCCGTTGTTCCGAAATCATCATCATGCCCTGTGGTTAAGGTCTGGTTAGGTTTAGGCACAAAAACCACTTGGTTAGGGTTAGGGTCAGGAAAAGATCATGGTGTGGGTTAAAATGAAAAAGAAAGTGGCAAACACATAAGCTGTGAGCCTGCTTTGCCTCAAGCCTTTCCCAGCTGACCCAGAGCCGGTCGCGGC
>NC_065526.1:16330067-16433237 GCF_006386435.1 Epinephelus moara | reverse complement strand
GTGCCTGTGAAGCGACAGTCCACCATGCAGTCACCAGAGACTTATTTCACCGGCTGCACAATTAATGGAAACGTGCAGATAAATGTGTATAAAGAGTAAGTGCCTGGCGCACCATGTCTGCGTTACATAGCAACGGTGACAGCGGAGTCCTGAGGGAACTATTTTTGTTGGCGGAAGACAAATAAAATGCTTAAATTATCTATTTTGTCCTCATTTTTCAACATTTCTTCATCAGCCTTGCTAATTTAACTGTTGAACTGTTGTATAAAAGCAATATCACACTCGAGCTCGTGATGTTATACTCGTATATCATCACGGCTGTGATTGTCTTCGAATCACAGCCGCGATGATATACGAGTATAACCTAACTCCCTCTCGTGTGATATTGCTTAAATATACCCATATACTCAGAACATTCCCCTGGGTGCTCTCAGTGTCATCTAGAACATAGTCATCTAGCTAACAGTGCTAACTCAAGAGAAAGTGCTACCATGGAGACAGAGCAGACTGGCTAATCATAACGTAGCATCAGGCCGGCTCAGACCAGGGTCAGACAACAACACAGCTGTGCTCCATTGACTCTAATGCACTCATTTCAGATTTCCTTCATTTTCATTTCATCAAACCCTAAGTGTAGGGTTAGCTAGCTAGCTACTGAAGATATAGCCTACTGAATGTATACACATGCTGCTTGCTTTTTAATGATTAAGACATTATGTGTCATCACATTGTGTGCAGATGAGCGTTGTTTGATTTTCCCCGGAGATCCCCGCCTGTCTGGGTGTGGAGGTCCGGGTGCTGGCAGTGGCACGGGGACGAAGCCAAACATCACTCATCTGCACACACTGCGATGCCGCACAGCTGGTTCAATGTCGGCTCAGTTTTATCATGTGTGGCGATCAGCAGTGATGTGGTGGTTCACTTTTACACTGTGATCTGTAGCCTGTAGTTTGTTTTTTAACCTGTTGTTGCTGCTGAGTCAGTTTGACATCCTGGATATATCCTTCAAACACAGACTGTAGACCCCTCTGTCTGCTTCTCTCTGGAATCACTCTTTCATTTTTCCAAAAGTATGATAATATTTCCTCAGGGAGTGCAGTTAGTTACAGTGAGGGCTCCATGTTAATCACAAATGTACGTGCTGAAGCAGCTATCAGTTGCTTTTATCATTCCTTCTGTCCATACTGGCCGTGATTTGAACTCCTCCTAACATGACTCCAATAAAGCTGAGACCTGAGCAGCCTAAATTAACCAAATCAAGTGTTCCAAAGTTAGTCTTTTAAAATTCCCCCCTTTTATTTTACTGTCACTGTGTCGCAGCTCACCAGGTAAACAGTCTGGGGGAAAGCAAATAAGGAACTTCATACTATAAAGACAGTAACCTTGGAAAATACACAGCTGATTTGACCCACTGACTTCTCTTTCTGTAAATCAAAGATGCACTAGGAAAGGATCATTTCATGGCCAGTGCAGAGAGAAGAGATTATGACAGCGACTAATCACCCTTTCCATGTGTCATGTTGATATTGTCATGACCTGGATGATCGTTTGTGCCAAAGAACAGGTTCTGCCAGCATGAGTGTGCGTGACATTGTGCCCAGAAGCTTAACGTACCTCTTTCATTACACTTTCCTTGAAAAATCCCATGATGCATTAGTCATGAACTCAACAGAACCTGACTGTGTTGAACCGTAGTCTCTTACATCTGTGACCTGCTGACAAGCATTTCCTCTAATCAGGTCACTCAGTATATTTTTAGATATTCATCTACTGTACCAGTCGGTTGTCAAACTCTCAGATGAAATTCTGAGCAGCTGCTTTGCACGAGGTTTGACTGTTCAGAGGCTGCTTGTTTGTCAGTGTCCTGAATGGAAATTAAATACAAATGAACCATCACCACTACATTTTGACACACTGAGCTATCTCTGTTCACTTCATGGCATGCAAATGCATTAACTGGGATGACTTGGTCACGCTATGGTGGTCATATAATTGTAGAAAAAAAAAAGGGGGTAAATGTAAGTCTGTGTAAGGCGACAAACATCCCATAGTGACCCAGATGAAAAATTATGTTTCCTTAAATCACTCCCACACTACAGAGTCACACTCACCCATTCTACATACAAGGTGCCACCTACTCTGTTAAAACACACTCACACACTGATGGCACAGTCACCGGGAGCAATTTGGGGTTCAGTATTCTTACCAATACTTCGACATGTGGAGCCGGGGATTGAACTGCTGATCTTCTGATTAGTGGACGACCTGCTCTACCTCCTCAGCCACATCCACCACTATATGCAGAGATATAGTGGAGTAATGGCGTCCTGAGCACAGAATGAAGTCGTGTCACCTGTGTGTGTGTGTTATAGCCTAATCAAAGCTTCTATGTCCAGTGTTGTGGATCCCATTGGGTATAGTGCAGGGGTAGGCAACCTGCGGCTCCGGAGCCACATGCAGCTCTTCAAGATTTATGAGAAAAATCATATAAAAATGAATAGTGTAAGTCTAAGTCTAATAGTAAAAAGGTGTTGCCTATACACAGAATTTAAAATAATGATAATAATAACACTGTGTCGACTGCATCCACAGCCTGGCACCTTTTCCTCTAAATGTTGCTGAGGTCATGCCTAAATGAACCTCAGCAGTGGTGGCTAGCCACTAACCTCCCTAGTGAGGCTAGCTACAGATTTCAAATCCAAAAATGTAAAAGTCAAGGAGGAAAATAGAGACATTAATAGTGGATGGACAGATTCATTTGCCTTTACCAACCAAATGTTCATAAATAGCCCAGCCGAGTAGCCATCTTGTGCTAAAGCATACTAATGAATGCTCCTTTTCGGACCTATTACTAATAGTGATAGACTATTTTAGATGCAACAGTCTTTGTTACCTTCATAATCAGACTCAAATATGTTTTGCAAATTCCCTGGGCCAGTGAATCGCCGCTGTGCTGCACTGCCATCATACAGCAGTTTGATATCAGGACAGCGTCCTCATGGAAGCGTAGCATCTACCCTCCGGTTCCACCCAACTCAACAATGTTAGCTCCGTCAGCAATGTTTCCATTGTTAGCACTGTTTCTTGAGTTAGCACCGTTAGCTGCCATCTTAGCCACCTCCATGTTGAGAACTGTGTGCAGACAACCCCGCCCCAGGCTCTGAGTCATCGATCTGAATGTCGTTAACAGCTCCTTTAAGTAATAACTGGGTATTCATGTCATTATCAACAAGTCCCCTTAGGATCTAAAAATGTCCTGGAGAGGAACTAACATTGAAATTCTTACCTTCTAGAAAACAGCTTTGTCATTGGTGCTAATTATAACTAAGTGAAAGTGGAGGTAGTATTCAATTGGTACACTTCCAGATGTATTCTAGTTCTAGCCGTGCTTTGAGCTAAATGTAATTATAAACATGCAAATTTAAGCTACATGGGTGTGTTTGAGGGTATAAATCAGTCCAACACATTCTGGGTTTTCATCGTAACTTAAGTGAAGTTCGAATGCAGATCAGTCAATTTGTGACACTTGCTTGATCCCCCCTCCCCTCTTCTTTCTTTTTTCCAACCAGAAGAACTACCAGCTGCCTGAACAGCACCGACTAGTGGAAGTACATGATATCAGGACATCTTAGCATTCCTAAAAATAGAGATGTACCGATAGCACTTTTTCCTTCCCAATACCGATTCCGATCCGATACCAGCGCGTAAAATAAAAATGGATGGGATATGAATTGTTGTATGTCTCAACTCCTACAACTCTATGTAAAATATTAAGAAATAAATACATAATAGTAGAATGAATGCCATAAAACTTTTTTTTATTATTATTATCCAGTGTTGACACAGATCAAGACACAGGTTAAAGTGCAGCCACACAATTTGGTAAAAAAAGACATTGTAAAGGCTACAGTAGAATGCTTTTTAAACTCTGCTCCATATCCGTTTCATTTGCCTGTAGTGTGCATATGCGTAATGACGTGAGGCATTACATGGTATGGGATTGGTCATAGGCTGTACTCGCCGATACCTGATACCACATTTTAGGCAGTATCGGAGGCATTTCCGATACTGGTATCGGTATCAGTACAACTCTACCTAAAAACACTAAGTATGCGTAAACAAGATGGTAGATATACATTCAATAGTAGACTAAACCTAAGTTTGTACTATTATGTTGACACGATTTCACTCTTACACTAACATGCTCACAATAGACTGCAGCAGGAGTAAGTCGTAAAACCCAGAAATGAGGTAGCATTTAAGCACTCCTGGTTCAAGAGAGCTTAAATGCTTAAATGCTCAGTGTGTCTTTTGAGAGGGCTTTTGGTCAGATGCCTGAAATAAGGTCTGTGGTTAACACAAGCTCAACAGAATATCCTGTTTTGTTTCACCACATAAAATATGTCAGCCAACACCACTCTCATTCATTTTGAAGCTTTTATGTGTCCTTAACCATGAGTGTCTGTAAAAAAAAATGTCATGGCAATCAATCTGGCAATTATTTGCCGCTTCTTTTATAAGAACTAAAGATAAATACATGAACATTCTCTTTCTGTTTTCACTGTAATTAGTACCAAGTTCCATATTTCTCACAGAAACCTCCTTATCTTCTGTGCTCAATACTTACTGCATACTTCTTACATCCATCTATACTTTCACCTCATTACCAAACAGAGCATGTCAGCTGCATTTGTTTCGGTTATCACATGAATATGCTGTTAATACTTTAACGAAACAGTTCACCCCTTTTTTTCCCCTCTTACCTGTAGTGCAATTCATCCATCTGGATTGTTTTTGTGTGAGTTGCAGAGTGTTGGAGACACTAACAGCGCTAAAACATGGAAATTACTACGAGGGCAATGTCACTTACCTCTCCCATGGAGTACAAGAGCAGATGGGGAGAGATAAGGCGGGAGACACCCCTTAATAGGCGGGGTACCCCCAAAGGTGATCGTAGGGGTACAGAAACTGAGTATCAATCGTTCCACATATTGACTATGGAGGCCTAAGCGTGTCAGGTAATAACAACTGAAAAAAAATTGTGTAATTATAATACTTCTGATGCAACAGTGAAGAGATCAGTACCAGTAAAGTATTTTCCGATGAGCCTGTTCTCACTCTGGAGTCGTCGAAATCTGGCGCTTGGGCAGTGACTTGCGGGGTCAGAAACCAACAACCATTATAGTTTAATGGTGCCCGGCGGTGTCAGGGGAAACGCAAGGACAAAAGTTAAGGCAGCGAAAGTCCGACTGAGGTGGGACGGTTGGTGGATGGTTCCAACAAACATCAACTTTCACCCGAGAGAGCAGTGCTCACACCCCGTAAGATGCTAAAGCTAAACCCTGTTCTTTTTTCCTAAACCTAACAATGTGTTTGTTGTTAAGGCGAGACACTGCAGGTGAATAGGATAAAATTTTGAAATAATAGCTATCATCATGAAACTTCCCCAGTTGATTACTTACAATAGTATGTAAAAAAAAAAAAAGTATTACAAGTTTTTTAATTTTTAATGTTTAATTATGCAAATTATGCATTATCTCATTAAATATGCGCTAATTTGCATAGATTTTAGGAAGATAAATCTGAACATCTGATAAAGCCAGGTGCAAAATTCTGTCTTCATTTTGTTTACATATAAGATGAAAAAAAATTACAGAGGGATTTAAGGATATCTGCTTTTATTACCTAGAAAATCAAAATATACTGCCTTAAAAAATTGATTTTCGCCATATTTCTGGGAATAAAATGTTATTTGTTAAAGGTATTATTTCTTGTAAAGCTTCAAATGTGATATACATGTTAAAATGTCCTTGTGGCCTTGCATACATTTCCGAACACAGATGTGCTATCAGGAACCATGATCAAAGGAGCCCTGTGGCCACTCATTTTAACCTTTTGAACCACACTGTGGCCTCCCATCGGGATCGAACATGTTCAACCACCAAGGAGAGGTGGTGACCTTGACAATTTACTCTTGAAACATGAACTATTTTGGATTTATACCTTAGATACAATATCACCTAAGGGCCTCAACGATTGCATCATTGCATCGTTGCATCATGTGACCACGTCATGTGTGTATTTAAGATGGCGGCACCCTTTGTCTTGTAAGTCTGATGAAGAGCCTGACGCTCGAAACATTACTTCTATTCGGATAAATTCGACTGAGCATTGGAGCCCTGCAGTGTGCGAACTGTTTTAATCTTCTTTTGTATGCACTGTTTAAGGCTCAGCACCTGCCCGTTTTTTGGTTTGGATGTGCGTGTGGACTTCTTTGTATGGGAATAAAATGTCACATAAATCAGGCTAGGAATGATTTATGTGACAAATCCCTCTGTAAATATCTTCAGAATATAGCTAGGTGTATAACTGGAAGGTTTGGTGTACATAGGTGCTACAGAGGCTGAGATGTTCGACTTGGAGTAGGACAAAAAAACTCATTTTGAGAAAACAGCATTCAAAGATTTACATAACATAATAACAAAATACAAGTAGACAAAATGTAATAAAATAAACGTCTAAATGTATAATTTGAATGTTTTCTTTATAGCAGTTTGAAAGAATACATATTCAAGGAGTAAACTAGCCCAAAATCTCAAAATTGACTCTTCACTGCATGAAAAATCGATGTTTTTGTCTCACCTTAAAGAATAAAAACCATCAATTTGCAATGTTGTACCGACGTAGTGTGCTTATTTTCAAAGAGTCTGTATGTAAACGTTGAACTTCCGCTGAGAACAGAAGTGTATTTTGAAAGAAGACAACGCATGTAACAGGCAGAACTTGACATGGTCTCCCAGAACGTCAACAACCAACACACCCAGGGTACCTTGCACATCATATGTGGATGTGGAAAGTCCATGACCAAAGGCCAATATGTGACGAGGTAGGAGTGAGAATGTGTTGTTCTGATTGTAACTTAGGGAATATAGGTGTTTTTATCCCCCGCCAGCTTCACATGTACCTTCACAAACCAAAAAATTCAAATGGAGGATGCTTTAAATAACTTTGGTTCCTTCTTAAAATATTTAAATCTCTATATCAAACAAAAAACCCCACAAAGACCTTTGTTTTTGTTTGGTTTAGATATTTGAAAGAATTTAACTAGAGCAGGAAAAGGAACCACTGTTGCAAGGGTCATTTTGAAATGACAGTCAGTCATTTATGTGTCAACACCCTGTGTGTTTGGGTGTCACTAAGAGCAGGGTGCAGAGATTAGGCCTTCCTCCCATCTTTTCCTCCTCCCTCCCTCCCTCCCTCTCTGTCTATCTCTCTCTCTCTCTCTCTCTCTCTCTCTCTCTCTCTCTCTCTCTTTCTCTCTACAACCACCTACACAGAGAGCAGACCACCCCCACACACAGAAAGAGGAAAGGGAGGGTGGGAGGAGATAGAGAAGAACCAAGGCAACCAGCACATGAACAAGTAACTTAACAGTCTACACATCCAGAGGGCAGAGGAAGGATCCCACACTCACAGATATTCTCACGCAAGACTGTCTAACGAGGAATTGGTGGCTGCTCCTGACAGGCTGTCATCTCAAGGAAAAGTAAACTTCAACTACAGAGGAGGATCTGTGCGGCAGGGGGAGAAGACTCAGCGGAGAGAGGGGAGACTGTTGGATTCACACACACATTATCTATTTCTTTTTTTTTGCCGGTGAGTGTCCCTCTGTCCCCTTCCTGCATCCCTCTGTGTGTTTCAAATCTATTTATACAAATGGTGACTTCAGAAATATGCCAGTGGTGTGGTTGACTTTCAGGGCGCTTGTTTTAGATGCAGCTGAGACAGAGGAGCGAGGATCAACACTTGTGTTTGCGCTCTGTGTGGTGCAGCGCTCGGAGAGATTGACTGACAGCAGACTAGCCTTTTGAACAGGACGTGATAGCGGCAACACCTTCTGTCAATAATCTAAGCATAATTAATCCTAATTTGTAACCATTGTGCACCGAAACCATCACAAGACCACAGAACACACATTAAAATAATCATAATCTGAGGAAAACTCTAAAGAAGTGCTGAAAATTGAGAAGTTTTTTAAAGATAGTTCATATCTTAGAAAGATGCCATGGTGATTAAAGACAGTCACATGAGCTCTGCCTTTGTGGGTGTGTTAATTAGGCCATTCACTTTGCTTTCTACTGTGTCTCATATAGGCTATAGACCACAGGATGTATTCTGTTTTTCAGGAAATCAGCATTACTTCCTTTAACTACACATACTAATGCAAATTGTATTTGTATTGTGTTATATCTTTAAAGAATTGTTAAAACTATAGAGTGTGTATGTGTAAAAGGCAGCAGGCAAACACGTATGTTAAGGGCCTCATCCTTACAGGGCAGGCTCTCCTAAATTATATCCATAGTGTATCTAGGTATGCAGTCGTGGCGTATGTGTCTCTGGATCTCTGCCACCACCTTACAAAGGGTGTGAATGAACATACAGTGCTTAAAGCACTCAAATATTCAAGAGCGACTTGTTTTTCCAGAAACAATGTCTGTTAGTCGTGGATGATTTTCACTGGAACTACTTTCTACCAAATAATTAGCCCTTTTGGAATTTGTTTAGGTTTTATGTGGATTATCCAGAGTCACAGGGATATTGTTTCTAGAAAAAAAGATGTTGCTGTTGAATGCTTTTTAATAATTGTTTTAAATTTAGCATGTGGCACAAACCTCAGAAGCAGAATCTCAAAACTTTTACAGAAGAACTCGAAACTATCTGCATGGTTAGATAACACGGGGGTACGTTCAGGGATGGCATGTGAAGTTACGCCTGTGTCATGCATTGTGTCTTTTCAAATTCTGTTTGTAGTTTAGGCAACTAAAGTCTGCAGTTAGGTTTAGAGATCGTGGTTTGGCTTATTAAAAGTACAGCCGTTACTAATGTCATGTGATGCTCTGAGCCCAGCCACCCTACACTACATTGGTATTGAAATAAGTCCATTGACTTTTGATTTCACATGGGAAACATGTGACCACAGGGAACAGCAGGCTCCCAGGTGAAAGTCCAGAGTTTGTTTGACCCATCCACCACCCCTACCCCCCGCCCTATAGGAACTTTGTCGCTCTTCATACTATGTAGTTGCCAGAAATGTTTCAACCTGCCACAAAAGGTGCCTTTGTGTGTTGGTATGTCAGTTGGATGTCCACTGACAAAGCAGCGGTATTTGACGAGTTTGGTTCAACATGTGACACACGACATGTGATATTTGTCACTACTGTAGCAAACACCTACTAGCCCACTACACTGTTATTGAAGTAACTCCACTGACTTTTGAGTTCACATAAGAAACGAAGAGCAGGCTCCCAGGCGAAAGTTGGAGGTTGTTTGCTTGCTGTGTCAACACCTGCCGCCCTTCAGTGCGCATCATACCACTGCAAAAGGTACCTCTGTGCACTGAGTGGCAGTATCTGATGAGGTGGGAGTGAGAACGGGCTGGTAGGGCGTAGGTTTCGTCTCAACACTGGGGGGACACATGAGACAGGGAGTCAGAAAATTTCAGCACCAAACACTTCATTTCCTGAGTTCATGGTGAATTTTTAGGCACTGATTTGTGCCTTTTCTGTAGACATTTTCTGCTGCCTATGTTTATTGTGGGAGGATGATTTAAGGATGTCCAGCTGTCTTGCTGCATGACATGTCCATTAATGCTAACACTCCCATATTTATATGTTACATATTTAGGCCACAGTTCAGCAGATGTGTATGCTTATCTCCAGATTGGCCAGTATAAAGCCATTTCCTCCTTTCATATTGTCGTTAAGCCTTTATAACCGAAGTCTGTTTTATGACTGTTGGTAAGTAAGGCTGTAAAGTCAGGTATGTGGCCCTGCCTGGAAAAGTGCGCTATATAACAATGACTGTAAGAATGAATTGACTGTAACAGTAATTGCCTCTGTGTAGAAGCAGGAGGCTGATGTGAACCAGAGGTGAGGCAGAGTTTCTCATTATCAAGGCAGAGAGAAAATAGAGCCATTCTGAGCCAGTGACCCCATTAGGCACAGGCCATCCAATGATGTTTAAAAAGCTCCCGGGGTGCGGTGGGAGTCCCAGGCCCCGGGCCCATCATGATCCCCCCTCGCTTTTAGCCCAGGCTCGGCCGGAAGCAGGCTATTCTCGTCCCGCATTGTGCTGCCGAGGTATTCTAACGCTGTCCATTGTGTCCGAATGCTTTCCATGACTCTCAGCGGTTTCAGTGGGTCTGCACCTTAAACCCCTCCATTATGAACTGGCTTGCATTGCCACATTTGCTGTGTTGGCTTTTGTATTCAGTCGACCCCTCCCTTTCACCCCCACCCGCTACATTACGACTCTTGCACAGAACACAAGCGGGTGTAGCCAAGTTTAGATCCAACCACAAAGTAGTTGCGGTCTAGTGTAGTTTCAGTCGTGCTGCTGCAGAAACACAGTATCAATTAGTGGGATACTTCGGCTCTTTTGAAGTGGGGTCGTATGAGGTACTTATCCATAGTCAGTGTATTACATACAGTGGATGTCAGTCGGCACGCCCCCAGTTTGGAGAGGCAGACAGGAGTCCTACCCAAAAGCTAAACAATGTACTGCTGTGGATGAGGACATGTGTTTGTCTTCTTTCTTTTGTATTTGCTTTTCTCTGCATGTGCTGTGAGAGCACTTTGGATCAACTCTGTTTGTGTTTACAGTGCCATATAAATAAAGTTGACTCGACCTCAACACATGTATGATACTGAAAATATTAAACTTTATGGACCTTGAACTAATGACTAAGGAGAAATCGGACCCCGTGGCTGGACCAGTTGAGAACCACTGCCATAGACAGTGGTTGTTGTCACTCACTGTATTTCCTCCTTACAGGTGACACAGAGGGAAGTCTGCACCTTGTTTATCGTCCACAGGACGAGCCTGAACGCCGACATTTTAAGAATGTCAATAAGCAGCTCCAGTGGGCTACAAAAGAATCTGTATCTGACTTCTATCATAAAACAATATTATTGAAACCCTATTGATAAGGCTCTACGAAGCCTTTTGATTTGTAAGACAGGGATAACTTAACCTACTTCCTAATAGCTGCCACCTTAGCTTGGTGAGGTGATGGTAGCATTGCTGCACATGAGTCGACATGTGGTAGATTGTAACGACCGTTAGTTGTTGATTGACTGAATGTGGAAAAACAGATTGTTGAAACTGCACTTTTTTCTTGAAGGCTGCTCATCATTCTGTTTTATAAATGTGGCCCATGAACTAAAATGAGTTTGCCACCCCTGCTTTGAACCTTATGACATCACAAATTTGAGTTTTAGCACTCCAATATGTTTGGACTGTCTTGGACCACAGGAGCAACATGTATGGATTTTGAAAATGTTCCCTTTCCCACATCATGAGGTGATTAGTAGTTTAGGTTGGTGTCAGACAATCTATTTATGGTCATTACAAAATGTTGCACATGAGACTGCATGTCATAAAAAAAATCCAGTTTGCAAAATCATTACAACATCATACTGAAACAGAAAAAACTCTTCCAAGTAACCCTAGAGGGCCCTGGCATAGGCTGACGTTAAGAAAACGTGATTTTGCATTTTAACTTCCTCCTTTAAAAGCATCCTTTGAAGTCTGTAACCACAGTGTGCTCCCTCTTCTCTCTACTTCAGGATGACGGCTTCATGGGTGAAAGATGAATCTCCACCCGTTGGGCGACTGTGTGATTGACTCTGCTGCGATGGAGGACGTTTCCCAGCACATCCAGTGACTCCCACCGCCGCCTATGCCTCCTGCTGAATGTGGAAAGCCTAGGATGGAAGACCCACCAAGTGCTGCTCCGAGGCACTGGCACAACACTCTCGACCTCCACAACCTCAACCGTCTCCCCTCCACATCCAGCTGCTTCACCGCCATCGCCAACCAGCCAGGGACCACCGCCACCGGGTGACAAGATTCCAGGATGTTTGTGAATTTCCGCCGGATACGAAAATGCCAGTGTGTGCAGCTGATGACCACCTGCCTGGTGCTGTCAGTGGTGATGGTTTGCTGGGAGCAGCTGGACAACAGCGTAGTCAACCACGTCAAGTCCTACTCCTACCGCTACCTGGTCAACCGCTTCACCTACATCAACAAGAGCCTCACCATCCCACGAGAGCAGGCCAAGAGCTTCAGCAACTTCCGCTACCTGCTGGACCACCCGGATAAGTGCGCCGGCAAAGACGTCCTCCTCCTCCTCTTTGTCAAAACATCCCCAGAGAACATTGAAAGGCGAAATGCCATCAGATCCACCTGGGGGAACGAGACCTACATCCAGAACGCCCTGGGAGTGACAGTCAAGGTGGTGTTTGCCTTAGGAGCACCTCAGACCCAGAAGGAGGAGCTCTTAAGGAGCAGGAGGAGCGGGGCTGGTTTTCAGGAGCATCTCATCCAGGAGGACCGTCTCCATGGTGACTTGATCCAACAAGACTTTTTAGACTCCTTTCACAACCTGACCCTGAAACTGATCCTGCAGTTCCACTGGATGCACAGCCGCTGCGCACACGCCCGCTTCCTCATGACCGCTGATGACGACATCTTCATCCACATGCCCAACCTGGTCACCTACCTGCAGGACATGAGCAGCAGGGGCGTCACAGACTTTTGGGTCGGTCGGGTGCACAGAGGGGCGCCGCCAATCCGCAGCAAAGACAGCAAGTACTATGTGTCCTTTGAGATGTACCCGTGGCTGTCGTACCCTGACTACACAGCTGGGGCCGGGTACGTCGTCTCCAGGGACGTGGCGGACAAAATCTACCAAGCCACGCTGACCCTGAATGCTTCTCTTTACATAGACGATGTGTTTATGGGCATCTGCGGCAATGCAGTCGGCGTGTCACCACAGGAGCACGTCTATTTCTCAGGCGAGGGCAAAGCACCCTACCACCTGTGCATCTATGACCAGATGATGACCTCACATGGTCACGTGGAGGATATTTATGACCTGTGGAAGAAGGCGACCCACCCGCAGGTGAAGCAGAAGACCTCTGGACTCACAGGGAGGCTGTACTGCACAGCTGTGAAAGTGGCTCTCCTTTGTAGACCATACTATTTTAACACCTACCCATGCAAAGCAGCCTTTTTTTAGTATGACGCAAGGTGTGTGTGTGTCAGTGTGTGACAGAGAGCGAGGGAGTGTGTCGTAGGTCATAATGAAAGGAGGATCATTGCTGCGAATATTACCTCAGTCCTTTCAGTCGGACATCCATGTCAAAACACTGGAGTGTGTGTGTTCTGTGTTTTCAGAGGCAAAGAGACCAGACGATTCATGTTTGTCACTGTCAGTGTGACATCACCAACACGTCAGTGAGAATCATTCAATCACACTGGCTTTGCGTTGACAGCAGAATGTGTTCAATTACATGATGTTTATATGTTTCATCTCAAACCTTCTGTGCTCACAAATAGAATTTTAAATTATTAACTAATTTATTTCCAATCTCAGCCAGCGGATTACAAGACTACTTTCTGCTCTTCTTGGATTTTATTTCCACTGCTGTGAAACACAAAAGGGTTGCCAAAATTTTGTCACACTCAAAAATCAAGGTAACGTTTTCTTAACACACGGCCACACCTCTTACTGGCACTTACTTTAAAATGTAGAAGTTCCACATCTGTGTGTTCCTGTGTGCTGTTTGAGCCGATGTAAGAAAAAAAAAATACACAGTATATACAGTGATGTGTCAAATCTAAAAATGTCTCCGTGTCATGAAGTGCAAAATTCCTCACAGTGACGTAGAGTAGACGTGTAAATGAAAAGACTTTACAGACAGTTCCTGTGCTGAAAATCACAATGATGTACCGATGAGCAAAGTGTGCGCTCTAAATTGAATATTTTCTTGTCATAAGATTTTTTTTCTTTTTGTAATTCAATTTGTGAACATGTTTTTTAATGAAATAAAATCTCCAAAGTGAAAGTTAAATTTTTTTTTTAATTTATTGCCAGTAGTGGCATCAATAATGTCAGTTTGCTGACCAGGAAACACCTATGAGTTAGCACTGAAACCGCTGATTGCTCTTTCATTACAACATAAAGAGCACCAGTACATGTTATACCATCAGCACCAACTTCATTACTTTGAGTTAAAACTACAACATAAACTATATTCTCTAAATATTTTTTGAACTCTGTTGGTTGCCTAGTAACCACAGGATGACCACAAGACTTTAGGAAGTGACTGTGCCTGACACATAATGCCCCCTGCAATACTACAACTTGTTGTTTTCACACTTACTTTTGCTAATCTAATGTCTGTACTGCCAGCTGATTAGCTTATCTTAGCACACAGACTGGAAACAGGGGGACACAGCTACCCTGAGTCTGTCCTAAGGTGACTAAATCCGCCCACCAGCACATCTGTAGCTCTTTCATTAACATGTCATGTCTCATTTGTTAAATCTGTACAAAAAACAAAGCGTAAAAACAACACATTATGGATTTTCAGACTTTTTATATACTTACTTCAAAGTGAATATTTCCAAATAATGTCAACCTATGTTCCTTTAATTTGGATATTTTTTCCAAATGGTTACTAAAGGGAACAGTTCAAGCTTTTGTTTTCAGTAACTTGTCTAAGTGTGTTTTGAGATTTCTCGTCAGTCATTACTTCAAGGTCACACAGTTGAATATATTCAGCATCATACTTGACTTTGGCCATGTCGTCAAGCTACTTCCCTGTCTCTGTTGCGCACATCACACAAAATCACACCCGTCTCGCCCATGTTCCCGTCCTGCTGGCTTTCTCTTTTACACAAACCGTGCTGGTGCTGTTAAAGTCGAGACACATCTGTACCCCCATTCTGTGATCGTACCTTTTATACACAACGATAAGGCGGCGTAATGGTGCAACATTCCCATCTTATGATGATGATGATGATGACGATATGATTCATATGAAATGTGCAAATGTAACGCATTCGTGGTTTGCAGAAATGTCAACATTTTCTTCTGGTGACTCTGCTGTTGTGAATCATAACTGCTTATCCAGAATGTCTTTAACTAACAAGTCAAGTTAAATAAGTATCTAAAGTTGTCATCTAAAGTACTTTCTCAATCACATGAATAAAAACCAGTGTGTATAATTTTACATCCTTCATGAAGATATAGTGCACTTCCCTATAAGACCTGTAAAAATAACCGTTTACAGAACTGACGTCTGACCCAGAGAGAGCACGTGTTCACAGTCACACTCGAAGCCTGCTTACACTTTGACCACATTTGATTCTGTCATCACTAAACCACAATGGCACATAAAGGACGTGCATTCAAAGCAGCGCTCTGAAACCCTGTGTGCAAGATGCCAATTATTGCACCACACAAAGAATAAATGTTTGCCCTTCCTCTCCATAGCAACAGTTTGCTGAGCAGCGGCGCGCATGTAGCTGCTGCACAAACCTCATTAACGTGCAAGTGCAAACATCTTCCATGAAAGTAGTCTACACTTTACCACCACGTCACATCTTCATAAGTGAAGGAATGGACTTTGCCTGACCGTGTCAGCTGGGACATTGCTCACTATGATTTGGATTTTTTTTTTCCCCAGCTGACATGTGATACTTGGAGCCAAAAATACCTCTGGCATCGGCCAGAAAGTCATCGCAGTCCTCAGGGGTGTCTGGTTCATGGAGGCATCTGGCACACTGCAAACAGTAATAACTGGCTGGTCCTGTGTCAGTGCTCAACACGCACCAGATAAATGTCATAAACCGTCACACAAACAAAGCTGAGCGGTCGTTCTTCAGTTATGTGACTGATTAAATCAAACCTGGATTTCAAACTAAGCCAAGATTCACACTCACACCTTTTATCTGATTCATTCCTTACAGTGCTTTATATCCAATATCATCTGCAACAGTCAGGTTTCCTCTCTGAGAGTATTGAATTTGATCAAATCTCACCTCAGCAAATATCCACCTTTCTTTTAATATCACCACATAAATGTCTCTATGTCTTCCAGGCAAAGGTCATGGAAATGTCGCCCTCCGCTCACCTTGACTTACAGCGAATTGTCCATATGTTTATTTATGGCACTTCATCCTGAAATGGGATGTTGCCTGGATTAACTGTTCTCCAAACAGCTGCTCTGTTTCCACGGCAACGCATTAAGAAGAATAATTCACACAAAGGATTTAGACAGGCCTAAAAACACAAGCCGCTGCCTACATCTGTACTAAACCGCTGTAACTGACTGTGGGTCGGTATTATTGTCATTATTATTATTAGTATATCGACACAATCATGGTATTCATCTAAATGTGATGATGATGTCATGTCATGTGTGTGAGCTCCTTAGTCTAATTTCCCTCTGACATAGGTTTGTTATTTTTAGATTCACTAGAAGTGATCATTACTGAGAATCAGCCACACAGCTTAAGTCACTTCTTAAGAGGATGCCTTGCAAAACAGTTGTGCTGACAAGCATCATGTAATTTCAGATTGTCATGGTCAATGCACCAGCTGAGCCCCATGGGCCAGCTATAACAACGCCTTATTAAAAAGAGACCTTAAAGAGAGAGTCTGTCTCGGAACTGGACGTTTGCACAATTTATCCGGACAGGTACAAAACTTATACACAAAATAGGTCAATGTCAGTGGCTTAAAAAGGCCGTAAAAATTAGATGAGAACAGTCTGTCATGTCTGTGTGCTAAATATGAAGCTACATGGTAAGCAAGTTAAGATTAAACAGACTGTTGGAATCGCATCATTTCCCCACGTCCTACTCCCCAGTCTCACAGTTAAGTGTGATGGCGTTCCAGCAGTGCAGCCAGCTCATGACGCAACATGACAAATATGTCGCTTGTATGTGTTCATCCTCAACAGATACTTACTGGTCGGATATTTTGCAATTTGTGCCCTAACTTCTCTTCTTTGTGATGTTGATCAAGACTTGAAATACGGAGGAAAAAGACAAAAATATCATTCCTGTGTACCTTGCAAAGTTTGCAAAGGTCACAGCGTGCTGAGATCATTTATAGGAAACGTGAACTCCCTCTTTATCTGAGCGCACAGAGAGGGAAATGTTGCATATTTCAGTGCTGTCAGTCCTCATAACCTGGTGCAGGTGATGGCAGGAAATATCAGATTGATATATGTTCACATTAAAAACTGATAAAAGATGCAGCTGATTTGCATTTTTTTTTTTTAGCAAAGCTAGTCTTGAAAATGTCTTTTGAGTTAGAAAAATCTTATTGAGATCAGTGGGACATGTGGCAGGCCAAGCAGTACTACAGTACATAATATGAGATTAAATTCAGCTGTAGTAAAATATGTGTGTTGATGTCCAATGTCAAGTCGTAGCTTGTCCATTCATCTATCCATTTTCATCTGGGGCCGGGCCACGGGGGCAGCAGGCTGAGCAAAGCACGTCCCTCTCTCCAGCAACACTTTCCAGCTCCTCCTGGTGGACCCCAAGGCGTTCCCAGGCCAGATGAGATATGTAATCCCTCCAGCGTGTTCTGGGTCTGCCCCGGGGCCTCCTACCAGTGGGACGTGCCTGAAACACCTCTAACAGGAGGTGCCCAGGAGGCATCCTGATGAGATGCCTGAACCACCTCAACTGACCCCTTTCGACACGAAGGAGCAGAGGCTCTACTCCGAGCTCCTTACCCTATCTCTAAGGCTGAGCCCAGCCACCCCACACAGGAAACTCATTTCAGCCGCTTGTATCTGCAATCTCATTCTGTCAGTCACCACCCAGAACTCATGAGCATAGGTGAGGGGTGGGATGTAGATGGACCAGTAAATCGAAGCTTTGCAGCTTGTTCAGATGCAAAATCTTGCACTTGGGCCCGACCTGATGACCATACGCCACTGCATGGAGGCATAAAAATCCAATTTAGAAATCATATTTAGTATCAGGAAAGCAGAATGAGGAAAATATCCTAATGTTTGTGTATAGAGAGAAGTCTGAATGGATTGGATGTGTGGTGGTTGGGTGACCCAGTATTGTGGGGTATGGTGTCACACTGCTGCCTGCCAGTACGTGGTGCTGTTACAATTCTTCCATATCTGTGCGCAGTGATCAAAGGGATGTGTAAGTGGCGTTTCTACGCCAATTACTCTAAGAATGCACCATCACCATCCATCTTTAACCCGCAGGTTCCCTCTAGTGTTCAAATACCACAACAGCTCACACCGCACACTTTAACACCAGCACTCCAGACACAGCGAGTTTACTTACAGCAATTTCAGTTTATTAAGACATTCATACAATTCTAGGGAGGAGGAAATCTGAAAAGTAGTCAAGGGGGGGTAAATAGCAATATACTCTGGGAAGGGTAAAACCACATGTCAGCAAAACATGGCCAACCAGTGAGGAATTCTGATAGAGCAAGTGGGATTAAAAAGAAAAAAAACCAAAAAGATATGGTACATTTAAATTAACACATTCTCAAAAGATAATAAAAAGCAAGTGAAATCTACAGTAAAACATGACAAGTGCCTCTATTAAGCAGTCCCACAATACATCGCACATATGTTAGCATAACATAATTTGCAGACTTTATACAGCACTTATACCTTTTAGTCCACAAGTAAGTTACTAAATGGTGGAGAACATCGAATACACACATCTTAATTGAACATGGAAAGAAATACCTGATAAGAACCTTTAAGTTTACAGAACCCATGGCTTTGTAGCTCCAACCAGCCGTCTGTCGAGGTTAGAATCTACAACTGTCCAAGAGGGACCACCATAGAAGTCACCTCGCTTTTAACACATACCAAAATTCAGATCCAAGGTTTAGCATTGAGAAGTTTTTTTTCCCCCTCGAATAATATAAGCACAATGCAAGTGGACGATCGCTATCACTGCGTTTAAAAAAATAATAATCTCAGGGCTCAAATCAGGTCAGCCACATTCATAGGCATCTCCTCCACGGTAGTATTGTAAAACGTCTCGATATCCCGAAGAATCCTCTTGTCCTCCTCAGTGACGAAGTTGATAGCAACTCCTTTTCTGCCAAAACGACCACCACGGCCGATTCTGGAGGGGGGAGAGATGGCCTGCCGTGAGACTCACAGGCAACAAGGAACACATACTGGTGCAATCACGCCCAACTACTGTTTTTATTAATTAAATACTAAATTTGTAGAAAACATGAATGCCATGAAGCCAATCAAACACTGAAGATCACCTTTGTTATAACACGCAAGATGTCACTGCTCAAGATGTAACTTTCCAATTATTGTTTAATATGTGTGCGTATTTTTACCATTATATCTGGTATGATTACATTGATGAGATATATAATGTGTCTTACCTATGAATGTAGTTCTCTCGGTTTGTAGGAAGGTCATAGTTAATGACCAGGGAAACCTGCTGGACGTCAATCCCACGAGCCTGGGAAGAGAGGACAGCATTTCAAGTTATATTCAATTCTAATAGACAGGGGGCTAAAAACATTGTGCACGTGTTAATGTCGCTCGTATATAAAGTAACAGATTTCTACAAAAGAAAAACCCATTGTGGAGAACGAGCCCTACTCTCCCAAAAGTTTTGACTGCTTGGTCATTTTAAGGACTGTTGCAGGATTTAAAACATTTGGGGTTTAGTGACATTTTATGTTGATCATAGTACACTCACTACTCACCAGAAGATCAGTAGTGATCAGAACTCTGCTTGAGCCGGACCGAAACTCCCTCATAATCACATCACGCTCCTTCTGGTCCATGTCACCATGCTGCGAACAGAGGATTATTTTAGTTAGGGAAATGTGCGGCATTAATACCGATAAGCCTCGACAAGACTAGAGTATATTGATCCAACACAACAGACGGGGAGCGGATCCTACCAGAGCAGAGACAGTGAAGTCTCTAGCGTGCATCTTCTCAGTCAGCCAGTCGACTTTTCTCCTGGTGTTGAGAAAGATGACAGCCTGGGTGATTGTCAGTGTCTCGTACAGATCACACAGAGTATCCAGCTTCCACTCCTGGAGACATCATGAAAAACAAGCCACGTAATGTGTTATTAAATGAACAAAGTTAAGCTGACAAGTCATAATTCAAGCCTGCTCATCAAGTATCTATTAAACTCCATCACAAAAGTAGTAAGTGTAACACAAGATCTTGAGACAAAGGACACTGGACATTAAGAAAGAGGTCCCCCTGAGCCTCATTTCCGATACTGTGCTTTTTATCTCCTTCCCTGGTGTACCCATGCTTACACGGCCACATGAGCTAAACCTGAGGCTTGGCTCCTGCAGTTCGAGCAGGGTGCTTTAGTGAGAAGGAACATTTGACATTCACAACAGTGAGGCAACTTAGTGAAGTGTTACGGATAAGTTAACGCACCTCTCGTTCCACATTGATGTAGAACTGCTTGATACCCTCGAGGGTAAGCTCCTCCTTCTTCACCAAGATGCGAATGGGGTCTCGCATGAACTTCTTGGTCACCTCCAACACCTCTGCTGGCATGGTGGCAGAGAGCAGAACCACCTGTAGAAGATGCACAACACTTAACTATAACATCCAATCAAGTCAAATTGAAGTGCAGTATTTTTTAAAGTAAAACATTTAAATGCAGGACCAAGTGTGGCACAGCACCTTGAGACAGAGGCCAATGAACATTAAGAAAGAGGTTCGACCACATCTCATTTTCAGTGCAGTGGGCAATAATCTCCTTCCACGCAATACTCTGCTAGCATTATTGCACGAAACAGATAAAATCTGGATCGCACAATTATAGCAGACTTCTGTTAATGCAGAAGGGATTACATATTTAACATTTTTACTGTCAGTGTTTTGTCCACAAGGTACTTACTTGAATGCTCGTGCTCTGCTTCTGGAAGATCTCATAGATCTGATCTTTGAATCCCCGACTCAGCATCTCATCTGCTTCATCCAGGACAAACATCTTGATGCATTTTGCAGCTGTGCAGGAATGAGACATTAAACGTCAAGCTTTTATTTGTGAGATGATTTGTTGGAGAATGCTTCTTTGGTCTGTCACTTACAAAGATGTCCCCTGGTAAGCATGTCGTACACACGTCCTGGTGTACCCACCACAATGTGGGGGGACTCAGCCATGAGCTTTTGTATTTCATGGCGGAGATTGGTCCCTCCGATACAGGCATGGCAGGCTGCCCCCATGTAGTCACCCAGAGCCAGAATGACCTTCTGGATCTAACGAGGGGAGACAGGAGCAAAACAACAAAGCAAAAAAACAAATTCAGGATGTGGTGCAGATGGCATGACAAGACATTTCCACAGTTTGTGGAATAACTGTTAAGTGATCAGTAAAATGAAAGAAATCTCCATTATATGAGTCAGTCCCGAAAGATGGTATGCCATCACATCACTCAGTTTTCCACAGCAACATGTTAAAATTGAAACAATCAATTCAATTAAGCCAGATTTCAGATCGATGTAGCCATGGACAGAGACTACACCAATCTTAAAGATGTTGTGATTCACAAATTTCAGAATTTTGAAAAGTTTAGAAAAAAATGGTACCTTAGAAATTGAATCAGTGTCCTCAATATGCTGTATAGGTCTGAGATACTGTTGAGGTCACTGTGACCTCAGAAACAGCATACCTGCTGAGCCAGCTCTCTGGTGGGAGCCAACACCAGAGCCTGAGTCTCCTTCATCTCAATGTCCAGCTGCTGCAAGATAGAGATGGCAAACGTGGCCGTCTTGCCAGTGCCCGACTGGGCCTGGGCAATGACATCATAGCCTGATGGCAGGGGGATAAATATTATTCACAGTAAGAAAAGATTTTGAAGTGATTCATTTAAGATTGAGGTTTCTATACATTGAAGTGCGAGTGATCAGTGGAAAAAAAAGTTATCCCCATTAATGGGTAAGTCCCGAAAGATGGTAAAGCATCACTTCACTCAAACAATTCACTCATCAGTTACATATATACTTTCTTTACCTTTGATGCAAGGTATGATCGCCCTTTGTTGAATGGCAGATGGCTTTTCAAAACCATATGCATATATTCCCCTGAGAAGAGTCTCCTTCAGGTTCATATCATCAAAGTTGTCCGTAATCTCGTTCCAGTTGCTCTGAAGGAAAAAAGAATAGTTTGTGAGTGCAAGTAAGCACTGCTGAATTTGTGTTTGAATCTGTGAAATTAGAGTTTAAAAAGGGTATTTAATTGTGCTCTTACCTCGATGACACCATCAGGCTCCATTCCATCTGGCCCCCCATGGTCTCTATCTTTTGAGCTGTGCAAGAGAATAGACATAGGTTATATGATAAAATGACAAAACTGAAAGATGTCTTGAGGTTAGGCTGCTTTCAGAGGCAGCTACGACGAGCTTTCGTTCCCGCCACGTGTTCTGTCAAGCCAAGACGGTCCTTGTGAAAATAACCCGCATATTTCACGTTAACTTTAAGGGATTAAAACGTAGAAACTACGTCAGAAATGTAGTGAGTGGGTCTCACTGGGTTACGCCCAGAGGATCTCATTACAGAGGCCGGGGCTTCGCTGGGCGCACGTGTCGAATTCCACGAGCAGCGCTCTGCTACCTGCCCCCCCCGAAAAATTCCCGCTTATGTAACCTGGAGAGGTGTCAGATCGGCTCACACGCCCACTGTTAATTCATGTAAATTTGAGTAGCAAAAATCGCTCGCCAACATGTCGGACAGTTGGGCCTGTGCTGGCTCCTGTTGCCTGAGAAGTAGGCCGAGCTGAAACGTTAGCTTGGCCCGACGGTTCCTCTGACTAAAACAACCACCGACCGACCACGACAGCAAAAAGTTGCTTCAAAAACACAAACCAGTCTTGTTGCATTTTACACTAGAAAGACGAAGCACCTTTCATATGAACGGCTAGTAGCGCAATTTTGAAGCGCGGGGTAGCTGGGCAGCTAACGTCACAAAGCTAACCGTTAGCAACCACATCGTCCGCACAGCAGTTGGGGCCTAACTAACTGTCAGCTAGAAAATAAATAATTTGACATCAAACAGAGTGCACGTCGTCGCGGTACAGTTGCATACAGCTAAAGATCGAATACTGTGGTTAAAAAGTGACACAATATATACGACTTTTACCTGTTGTAATCAGCAGAGTCGCAAGACATGATCCGTTCCCAACTTCAGCATGCGAATGGAAAGATCGCCAACTGCGATGCCAACTGCCTTTATGCAGCCGGACTATTTTCACTGATGAATGTAAAGAATCCAGTAACGTCGTCAGTTTTGTCTCAGCGCACTGAATTTATATTTGTATTACATTAAATTATTTTCACTACCTTCTATACACAAATTTGTGCATCATTTACCGATAAAAATGTGAAAATTGATCCAGACTACATTTCTCGGCGGAAGGATATTGCAGTAATAAGTAGTGCTCGGGCTGCTACAGTGTCTCTGACGGGTCAAAACTCGTCCTGCCAAGGTTGTGCAACCACAGAGAGGGTTCGTCTGAGGCCGTTGGAAGAGGAGTTCATGAAAATGAATGAAGAAAAATTACAGAGTGCATGAAATACAATTAATGTAAGAGTGTATGAAGAAAAATACAGATTGCACAAGATAAAATTCACATCCCCTATCATCTTGAAACCATAGCTTAGAGGAAGAAGTGCAGCATTTAGTGCGGTTTATTCTTACATTATATATTCTACAGGCCTAATTTAGGCAAATTTGTGGAGTATGAAATGTATAAGATATATAATATAAGACAGCAGTGTGTGACATAAGCACAGCTGCTTATCACAGTTGTTGAATGCTTTATACATTCATTCTTTCTGATGTTGGAGACAGGTTTTAAAGCACAGAAGTAAATGTATGTATATCTGTATAGATAGATAGATAGAAGGTAAGGTAAAAACCAATGGTTAAAACTTAAAAATCAAGACTATACTGTATCCAGATGTAGTGAATTCCACAGTTTAGGGGCGCATAACCAGAAAGCGCTCTCACCAGTACTTTTATGGGACACATGAGGAACATTTAAGTTTATGTTTAAGTTGATTTACTTTATTAATCCCCCTGAGGAGAAATTCAATGTTTTCACTCTTGCTTGGCAATTACACACAGGTCCGAAAGACACACACATGCCCAAACAGGACCTATACATGCACAAAGTGGAGAGATGTCAGAGTGAGGGGGCTGCCCTTGGTGAGGGGCCCCGAGCGGTTGGGGGGTTCAGTGCCTTGCTCAACCTCGGCAGTGCCCAGGAGGTGAACTGGCCCCTCTCCAGCCACCAGTCCACGCTCCATATTTTGGTCCGGACGGGGACTCGGACAGGCGACCCTCCGGTTCCCAACCCAAGTCCCTATGGACTGAGCTACTGCCGTGTACTGTGTACTGTACGTATACTGTGTGTATGTATACTGTGATAAAAAAAAGTTGATGGTTATCATACTGTGTACCTTTGCTTATCTACGATATTGGGGGAAAAAATGCAACTGGACAAATAATCTCCTCTTTAGTTTATTACTTTGTAGTAATAAAACCCCTCTGTTTTCATTCTTTTAAGGGTTGTTCTGACTGATAATAACATAAATTCTGTAATACCGTGATACCAAGGTATTTCCTGAGACTGTTATCGTTAAAATCTCATACCGTTGCAACCCTAGTCGTACACATACCTCACTTAAGAGAAAAAGAAAATCACTAGAAAGTTAAAAATCAAAAAGTAATAAACCTTAGCATATTCTGCAACTATCTGTAGAATACACAATATAAGAATATACTATAATACACTCTAAATACACTACAGGATGCAGTGAGGTAGAGTGATAATAAGATGTGCAAATTTGCCATACAAAACATACATTGGAGTTGGTTGGGACAGAAAACTATAAAGCTTTGGGCAGGAATGACTCCTTGTACCTGTCATCGTGACACTCCCTCCCATATGTAAGCGGGGTGTGTAATGAAGGAGGTGGAGCAGAGGGAGACCTGGTACGTTAATCATCCTGTAGAAACCTGATTAGACAGACAAACTTGTCTCACCAGTATTTATGTGGCACGATGTGAGGAAACAATTGGGCAAGGTTTC
Organism: Epinephelus moara; assembly: GCF_006386435.1. NCBI lineage: Eukaryota > Metazoa > Chordata > Actinopteri > Perciformes > Serranidae > Epinephelus > Epinephelus moara. The sequence continues at coordinate 16,408,289 of NC_065526.1, read as the reverse complement.
CTTCTTGATGCGAGGCGTTATATTGTAAACTTCCACTACTTACTGGACTTGAGTAATTCCAAATTGGTATTAAACAGCCTTTTCTTTGCACTTTTCACCCAGATCCTTACACTATTATAACCAACATCATGTAATATCCTTGTGTTTTCCTCTCATATGAAGTGTTTTAGCCCAATGTTACAATCACCATGACCTGCTTCCCTCTGTATTGCCATTGTTCTTCTAGTTCCAACTGTCTGTGTGCCTGGTGCCTCGCCCTGTCTGCCATCATTTGGTAATATTCTTGTATGAAAGAGTCAGCTGACTTACTCATGAGACTCCTTTTAACCATAGATGTGCCTGTCTACTGTTTTTGCCCCCAGATGTGGATGAAGTTGATGTTAATTCCTGATTGAACAAATCATGTGAATGGATTTTCTTGTGACATCAAAGTTTGCACACTTTTTAAAAACTGAACTTGAATATGATCACTTGATCCCTCCCTCTACAGCGCTGTCGGTTTTATAACCAGTCTGATAACATGGATCTGTCCTGCTGTAAGTTTCCATTACAAGGCTGTGGTTAGTTCCTTTATGCTCCTGGAGTTACTGGTTACTTTGAAGGTTAAAGTTTTCATCCAGCGCATATGAACACCTTTGTAGATTGAACTATCCAGCAGTATTCACTACTTCTCTATCACAGCATGCTTCTTACATATCAATACATCTGTCATAACTATCCAATATTATGACATAGAATTTTTAAGAAGAAATAAACACTGTATCATACATTTTGTATTGTATATTTACTTAAGTGACATTAAATGTAGTACCTTTACTTGAAGTACTTATAAATTGCAGTATTGTTTCTTAAGTAAATACCTTATCCGCCACTCAGAGGTCCAGGAATTGCCTGGCACTGGCCTGGGGTGGCCACCTGTAGCCTGAAAACCATTCCCCTGAGCGAAAACAAAGTTTTTGTGCACTTTTATTTCACAGATAACAAACAGTAAATTGCAAATACAATCAAGCCTCCACAAAACAAATCGCATTTTTAAGTCCTGTGTGCGATTAAACCCCGAGTAGCAGAAAAGGCAGTGAGCTGCTATGATAATTTATGGAGCAGGAAATGTCATAGGCTTATGCTAATAAGGTTAGCATGTGGTATATATGAGGAGAAAACGTGTTTATCTGTGAACCTTGTGAGTTATAATAGAGCCAAAATTTGTCATACTTTGTTAAATGTTGCTGTTGTTGCTGGCTTAATGGAAGAGGAAAAGTCTGCAAGCCACTAAGCCAGTGGCACACCAAAGGGCACACTGAAATCTCAAGGCACACCTGTATTTATATCTGTGCACAATAGCTTCTGTAACGTGTGTTATCACTCTTATTACGACACAAGGCAATAAAAATGAGACAGGTAGCTTTTGTGATACTGTCTAGTCTTTCGGTGGAAGGTCGTCTTCCCCATGCATTGTTGTAATTTTCTCCATACAATAAAGTGATCCATTGTCCCACTCACGGCTTTCTCCTTTTAAATGTTATCATTCTCACACTGGCTGCCAATCAGGGCTTTTGATGTGTCACATACTTATAAGTGTTTTAGGCTTATGCTAATATTGTTAGTGTTGTTTATTAACTAGCGATGATGTGAAGGTGATGAAGAAGACTCCAGATGACACTGTCTTGCTTGCTTAAAGAAAAGGTTTATTACAAGAAGTACAGCATCTATCAAGCATCTAGAAAGCTTGGAGAGGGTTCTTCAGCCGATGTGGACCACTCTGAAAAACAGCCCCAAATTACTCCCATTATATAGACACGCTGTTTCTGTGAAATGTGAGACAAAGTCAGACAAACAACCAAGGGTGACCCTAGTTGGATTTCACCCACTTTAACCCTGAACCATAAATATCTTTTCTTTGACCCTGACCATATATGCTTTTTAACCCTTACTGGTCATCTGTTCCAACCCTTCAGAGCAACTGATAATACACTACATTAGCATGGTGTATTTGTGGGGAAAATGTGTCTGGAAAAAGAAAATTGCTTTGCCTATGAACCTTGTGTTATAATGAAGTCGAATTTTGTACTTTTGTTTAATATAATTGCTATTAAGCCATGTTTTAGGTGTGTTAGTTGAATCAATCAAACTTCACTGCACTGCACTGCACAGAAACACAACACATACAGTGGCATAAAACCTCTGTGGCAAACAAACATTTATGGCACTTGCACATTTTGTTATGTAAGATAATGTTCACAAATGAGCACCTCTTTTATGATTTTTGAAGCCCAAATGCAATTGCCATAAGTAAACCACCACCACGACACTATCAACCTGTGGTCAGCATGATGACGTTCTGTAGTCTAATTCAGGCACTTGTTAGCAACTGCCTTTTTGAGCCAGCATTCACAAGTGTGGTTTTCACTGATGTATTTTATGTTGCAGAACAAAACGTGACATCTCTAAAGCTTGTGTTCATCACAGACCTTATTTAAAGCATCTTACCAAAAACCCATTGACTTTGAGACGAGTCAGAGGGTGAGTTCAAAAATGCTAACTCATTTACAGGTTTAAGAACTCATTATTGGGGCACTCTGTCACATTTTAAACACATGAGTGTAAGAAATTGTAATATACTGTAGTGATAAAAATTAAAATAGATATTAACACTATACATATAGGTAAATTAATGCTTGCCCAGCCCTTCATAAGTCAGTGGCCAACTTCCGCCACCCTATTCAAAATGGTTTGGACATGCCACTACCCCTGCAGTGATCAGGTCTGGAACATGCAGGTCCCATGTGGCCTGTGTCCCTGGCCCATTTAATTTGAGATCTTTCTATATATTTTTACAATTTCCTTCAACTCTGTGAAATAACAGCAGTTTTGTTTCTTTCATATTACAGTGCTCCTGCCTTTATTCCAGTGCAATGCTGAGTGTACAAAGACAAATCATTTGTCCCCTTAGAAAGACAGACAGTTATAATGTTGTATGAAATAGGAAAAATGTCCATTTTCTTCACTTCTGACACCAAAGCAGAACAGCTGAGTGTACTTTGTCTCTAACGCACGATGGTGTAGTAGTTGGAGAAGAGTTCCTCTCCTGCTGTAATGTCCCTGAGGGATACAAGGACAACACAGCGCAGAGGCCTCTGTGTGTCATTGCTGTAGTTGACATTAGGCAGATACTGGCGAAGCTCGATGGGAAACTTATGTGGCACATCATACTCCTGGTAGCACACGTTGGCAGGCGACTCGTTGGAGCAGTTGTTCACATACTGACCAACAGCAAGTGGGTTTAGTGGACTTTCTGTCAGCCAGCTGGTGTCACTCATCATGAAGGGCCCCAGTCTGTCCCTGCCACTGCAGGAGTTGAACACCATTTTGGAGATGCCTTTGTCATTGCCATCAATCAGGACACCATCAATACACCTGAATACAAAAGGGTTCCTGATGGACTGGAGGAGAATTGGCTCATAGGCTTGATAGACTGTGCCAGGGTACATGGCCACTGTGGCTCCTTTGGGTACAAATCCCTTGGTGACAAACACTCCCGTACCTGCAAAGGGCAAAGTGCTAGGCCTCCGGTCAATGCAGAACCCAAGACACTGAAACATGGCATCATCTCCACACACTGAGTTCCCTCCACCTTGGTCTTCTTCGCTTGTTACCTGTCTGAGAAAGTGAGTTTGAGTTGCTCGGGACTCCCCATGGGTGACATGTTGGCTCCTGAGCAGGAGTCTGAAGAGCTGCAGTAAGCTATGTGACACCTCCTCATCTGGCACCAGTTTGTCCTCAGAGAGCTCCGGCACCTGCCGCAGAGTTTTCTCATTTTTAGACAGGTTCAGTATAATCCAAGGCACAAACCTGTGTCTGTACGATTTCCATTTGTTCTGAAATCTTTTTAGAGCAGTTCTAAACATCCAGGTCGACGTCTGATAAGTCGGACATGGGGGAAGAGCTTGTTTTTGTGGATTTCAGAGTCACTTCCGGTAAGTCGCTCCAAAATAAAAAGCGCATTTGTTGAGATATCAAAATTCGTCTCAGAACTGTCAAACTTTGATAAGATATTTTTCAGTTTGCGACATTTTTTATAGTGTTTTAGTTAATGAGTATAAAATCGAATAATTTAACACTTTAAGCCAGGCATAATTAACGACCGATCAATTTTTTTACTAATAGTGACGCTTCAACCGGAAGTAGTTTTTACGTTAGTCGTAAAAACTTTACGCGCATTAGCCAGCTGGATGGGAGGAAAGAGAGTCGGGCAAAGACAAACATGGTAAGAAATCACTGTTTTTAGTCCTGTGTCGTGACACAAATGTAAACAATGCTCGCAAACATTAACTTTCACGCTGGAGCGAGTATTACAGTCAAAAAGCATCGCTAACGAGCGAACATTGCCTTTATATAATGAAAATAAACGTAGCTCGCGACGTTAGCATTAGCTAAGTAGCTCACGCTGAGACTAGCCAGCTCGCCTAGTTAGCTAGCTAAGCTTGCTAGCCTTTAAGCCAACTGACAAACACAATTAGCTAACGTTATGTACACTGGAACAGCGAAGGCTATGTATTGTTGTCCATATGTTTTTAATGACGAACTCGCTTGTTGAATGCTATCATAAATGTAAAGATATTAGCCAGCCGGTCAACACATAGCAAGTCGGTCTCTGCTGTCAGGTTAGCATGTTATTGCTAGTTCTCTCATTGCTATTAAACCATGGTGTGTTTATGTTGCTAACTACTAGCCTACCCTTTGTGGTTATTGCGAGAAATGTTGCCTTCTAAGAGTTCCCTCCTATATATAACAACAGATAAATGATGTGTTTGATTTTACTATTGCTGTCCTTAACATCAGTCTGTTCGTGTCTCATTACAACAAGTGTTTTATGTGTCTTTGTGCAGAACAAGCTGAAGTCCTCACAGAAGGATAAAGTTCGCCAGTTCATGATTTTCACGCAATCCAATGAGAAGACTGCACTGACCTGTCTGTCACAGAATGACTGGAAACTAGATGTTGCCACTGACAAGTTTTTCCAAAATCCAGAGCTCTATGTTTCAAATCTAAAGGGGGCCTTAGACAAGAAGAAGCTTGATCAGCTGTTCAACAGATATAGAGGTATGGAAAGCCTTTATAATATAGGGGGAAACATTTGCAGCTCATGGTAGTCTTTGTCTCATCAGAAATAAATCAGCTTCTGTCTGAATTGGAGATAACTAAATTCTGATCTGTTTCTTCTAAACCCTCCTTAGGAGAAATGAGGAGCGAAAGAATAAATAGGCACATTTTTTTCTGCTGTGCTCACAGGGTTCTCAGAGGTTTCTCAACGCTGATAACAGATAAAATAAATATACAGAGTGGAGACTTGGATTTGATCACAGAGGAAAATTTTTGAAGTTGTTTACAAGCCAATCAAGTCTTCTTTTGAATCTTACTGTTATCTCAAAAGCTGATTATTTCAGACAAATGAAGATTACTGCAGTGTGAGAGGAAAAAGAGCATGTTAAGATCTTAAATTAGGATTGTGCTGACACAAAAGGAAGGCTATTCTCACGAGCTAAATTTAAGAAGTAAGATAAAATGGTCATAATCTCATATGATGTTATATTGAGCACAGTTAGGCTGGACAAAGAAGAGATCTTATTTTGAATTTTCCTTTCCTCTGGGTACAAATAAAGCACCACAGTAATGGTCAATGTAGTTTTCAGCTTGTTACAGTTTTGATAGACAGCTTAGGAACAAATCACACAGTACAACACTGAAAATATTGAGTAATATTAATCGGAAAAAGAAGTCAATTTTGCTGTAAAGTAATAATCAATTCACTCTTGATGCTCTCACACTTAGATCCTCACGATGACAACAAGATTGGCATTGATGGGATCCAACAGTTCTGTGACGACCTGGCTCTGGACCCAACCAGTATAAGTGTCCTCCTCATAGCCTGGAAGTTCAGGGCAGCAACACAGTGCGAGTTTTCAAAACAGGAGTTCATGGACGGCATGGCAGAACAGGGGTGAGGATGTCTTTTCAGATGTACAAACAACCCCCAAACTCCTCCTTTGTTGTCTGTAAAATGGACTTTATCATCAAACTTAAATAGAGCTACTGTATATTCTAGGTACTCATACAGTGTGTCACAGAAATGCCTCTTTTATATGTTTAGACTGTGGAAGATGTCAAATATAAGCCGATTACTTAATATCTGTTTGAAAAAGTTAACGTTATACATATGCACGATTCTTATGAATTGCTTAGTTTTACAACAAAGATGAATATACCCCACAGAAAAGAAAAATCCTGTTTGTCCGGCAAAACCTAACAGTCTGCTTTGTGTGTCCCCAGGTGTGACAGCATAGACAAGCTAAAAGCTCAGCTGCCAAAGATGGAGCAAGAGTTAAAGGACCAAGGGAAATTTAAGGACTTTTACCAGTTTACATTTAATTTTGCAAAGAATCCTGGCCAGAAAGGTTTGGGTAAGAATCTTTTAATGCTCCTCAAATCAACTGTTTGTTTCTTGATAGGGTTAAGTTATCGTACCGTGTATGTTTGCTTATCTATGATATTGAAAAAAATGCAACTGGACGTTGAATCTCCCCATTATTTTAGTTATTTTCTAGGGGAAGACTTTTAACGCATACTTCCATCAACAAAATGGTTTCAAGTTTCAAGTTTCAATTACAGTAATAAAACGTTTGTTAAACTTACACTAAACCTTCTGTTTTAATTCCTTTAAGGGTCATTCTAATATAAATTCTGTAATACCATGAAACTGCGATATTTTCTGAGAAGGTTATTGTACCGTGAAAATCTCATACCTTTGCAACCCTATTTGTCGAAAGTATATAGACCTATCTCTGGTTGTCTTGCAGATTTAGATATGGCAATTGCATATTGGAATTTAGTACTGGCTGGAAGATTCAAGTTCCTGGACTTGTGGAACCAATTTTTAGTTGTAAGTTGATAATCATACTCAAGATTACTCTGAAAGTATTATTACTTCTTGTTGAGTTCTTCAACTTTGCCCCTCATCTTTTGCAGGAGCACCACAAAAGATCAATTCCTAAGGACACTTGGAACCTCTTACTAGACTTCAGCACAATGATCACGGATGACATGTCAAATTATGATGAGGAAGGTTTGTACAACACTCAGCTGGAAGTGAACCCATTTATCCCTGTGTGCATGCACATGCACTATGACCTGTAATTTTTCCTTCAGTCTATTCAATTAAAGGAACAGTGTGTAGGATTCAACTGAAACTTTTACCGTGTTCCAAGCGTGAGCTCCCGCAGAGGTCTCTTTCTCTCCAGACTAAACACTCTAGGTGATTCAAACCGGTATAAACACTTGACAAAGCAGTTTCACGTTACAAATCAGTGTTTCTCTGACACTGTTTAGGTTGTCGTAGATGGGCCACTAGCCCAGCACTTGCTATCATGAGGTCACCTTTTTCCTCTGGTAACGTAATGTGTGCTAACCTTCTTTGATCGAGACGTTCAGGAGGTTTTCACTGTGGGCCAAATTATCTGTCGAGGTCTCTTCAGCCCCTGTCTCACTGCACAAAAACCCCACTTTACACCCGCAAACGTGGCTTCTGCATGTAATGGGAAAGGTTACAATCTACATTCACACATGGGTCAAATGACTCTGCAGCAGTCACAGGTATTTATCAGCTTCGGCTCCAATTGGCAGTGATGGAAATACCACATCCGTGTCAATGTACTAATTTTAGCCTTTACCGATGAGTTGCAGTGAGATGCTACCACAAAATACCACGCATCTCCGCCCAGGCAATGCTGAAACATCGTTCCAAAGTAGTCGGCACCAAGTTTTAAGAGACTGAATAAGTAAAGAATAAAATGAAGTAATTGCAGAAACACTTTTACTGGCATCCATGCTGCTTCTCTCGTTTTACGTAACTGTTTTCCGGCTTGTCTGTGACGTCGAACGTGACGCACCATTTAAAAAAAAAAAAAAAAGAAAGAAAAGAATCAGAAAGGCATGCTTGTCTGCTGCAGAGCTTTGTAAATGGCGTGCCACACACACTTACAGACTCAGCACAGTGAAGATGTATATTTTATTCTTAATATCTTAAGTACTAGTGTTAACATGGTAGCATGTTGCAAATTTTTATTTCTATTTTTTGTATTTTATTACTTAATATTTACATACTTCTATTTCATACTCCTATTCTTACGTCTCATAATTCTCTATTCTTTACATCAGAGCAACTGTAACGAATCATAATGTCTCCTCATGGATCAAAAAAGTATTTCTGATTCTGATAAGTTCAGTGAAGAGGGGTATTTCTCTCCAAAACAAATAGACTTGGTCATTTATACCGGTAAAAACACTGATAAAGCACTTTCACGTTAAAAAAAAAGTTTTTTCTGATGCTGCTCGTCACAGAGGGGCTTCTAAGTACAGGAAAAGACAGAGGTGTGAATGTCCCTGTTTAGAGCCAGTGTTTGGTTTGTTCGTTCTGAGCTACTGTAGAAACATTGTGGTGCAACATGGCACTCTCCGTAGATGAGCACCTGCTCCCTTTGTAGACATAAATGCTCTTCCTAAGGTAACAAAAACCCAACAATTCTTATTTTTGGGTGATTAAACACTTGCGGAAATGTATTATATTCCATGTTTGCCAATGCATCTTCCTAAATGCTACACACTAGACCTTTAAGTGTCTGTACTTTGCTTCACACAGGCTCAGTATGGTTTGACATCATTATAATATCAAGTTCAGTCCAGTCATCAGTCCTAATTCTTGTCTTCACACATGGTGGATTCAGTTTATGTAATGAGTTGTGTTTGTCCTTTCACCAGGAGCATGGCCTGTCCTCATTGATGACTTTGTGGAGTTTGCACGACCACACATCGGGACCAAAAGCACGGCAGTGTAAGGGCTGCTCTCACTAAAGGAACATCCAACACGTGAGGTTTCTAAAGAACCAGAGAGCGCAGTGATCGGAGGACAAGGGGACCGCACTGAGCTGAGAACTATGTTGCCTTTTCAACCCTCAGGACTGAAATATTTTACACAGCAGAGACTTTATATATGTGTGTGTGTATTTACATATATATATAAAAAAAAAAGGCATATCTCTTTGTTGGTCAACTTGTGGTGGTTTGGAACTTTTATCTAAAGTATTGGGCTTTTTGTGTGCGCTCAAGCCAACTCGAGAGGAGTCACCATCTTGGCCCCTTGATGTGGTCGGGCTCCGCTCGGAAGCAAGTAGATAGACACACTTTTGAATTGTAATCTAAACACGAGGGTTCGCGAGGGGACGTCATTCTTTAAATATTGAATTTTAATACTTTTGTGTGCATTCCTGATTTTGTTTCTGTTTTATGATGCATTTGTGCGACAAGTCAGTATAAAACATTGATTGTAATTTTTTAAGCATAATGCTGTTTGTTTAAACACAAATGTATAAAGATAAAATAAATGTTTCGATTTGGTATCTTTAAAGATGCAAGGTCTCTGTGTGAGTTCTTAAATTAGCAGAAGACTGTTTTGAGTCAAATTAGGTGAGATGCTATTAAGATGGACGACATCTTTGTTCCTCTCACTGCAGTGTAAATCCTGTTTTGTTAATGATTTAGTAAAGCTCATGGTTCTATAATGTACTTTCCCCTCAACCGCTACATTTTTTTTTCAACTTGGAGAAGTTTGTGTAGCTGATTTTGTAGCTGAATGTAGACATGGGGTCTTGCCTACATAAGCAAAGATACCTAATAAGATAATACACAAACTGCACATTGTATGAAGGATAAGTCAGAGTCCACTTGGGCATATTTTATAATGTGTGTTTTTAAAAACCTGATAAGGGACTGTGGTATTTATGGGGGAGCAGGGGGCTGGTGCAAAACAGGAGGCATGTCAAAAATATTTTAGATACTGAAGAGGGACTTTCCATTCATTTGGGTTAGGGGAAGGGCATACAGATTGAAATGGTTGTATTTTATACTTCTTTTACAGCAGATTTTTAAGCAAAACTTGCCCTCTAAACTCAGCCGGCTGGGTTTGGAAGGTATGTTTTCTTTTAAAATGCCAAAATTACACTGTTTAACATAACCAGAAACTGTAAAAACAGAAATGACTGTTGGGGTTTCAAATTTCCAACAGTCCTTGGACACCTCATGTGTGATAAATGCTTCTGTCAGAAAAAAAAAGCATCACTAAATCTGAGCGTGAAATAGTGATATTTCATCAAAATGGCGTTATTATAAGTCTCATTTAAAATTTGGCTAAAATTAAACCATTAACACAAACTAACTAGCATGTATGACAAGAGTAAAAAGTTTTAAATATCTAGTAGCTAATTTATGGTGGAGGGATGGTCATGCATTTTCTGTCAGTCACTTAGGAAGGCCAAAGGAAATATATTTGTTGCTCTAGGGAGGGTAAAAATTGAAATAAAACAAAATAAAATAAAATAGTTCTTATTATAAACGATTTTTTAAATATCCAACATATCTTAACCTCTTTTTACCGTCTTTTTGTAAAACACATTTAAAAGTTAGCTCTGTTCTGTCACTTCCGGGGAAGTGACGTCCGCACCACTGTAACCTCGCGCGCCTCCCTGCGGTGGTACCATTTAAGGGCACGCGCGGTTGCTAGGGGCGACTGACAACAGACAGCGGTTGAGATAGTATTTGGCAAACTGGAGAAAGAAACAACTGATATCAGCTGATAATAACGACATTTATTGAACACGTATCACTTTGAATCAGTCTTTTGTGACTTTGCCGGCTCAGTCAAACAGTAAGAGAAAATGGCGGCCGTTATTAATACAGTTTTATCAGAGATCGGCTGGGATGAGCGGTTTGCTATCCCTGAACCTAACGCTGAAAACAAGGCTTTGATTGAAGAGGTGAGTATGGGAGGGTTACATTTAGTTATGACACCACTAAGAAGAATTTTACTAACGATAACGGAGTAACTGACAGTGTTGTGTATTAATTTAATGTGGTCAAAGTAGTTAGGTGTTTGACATTTTGGCCCAACGGAAGTTAGAGTCAGTTAGGGACCGTCAAAAATGACTGTACCTTAAACTTAATGAAAAAAAAGAAAAGTATACAGTTAAAACACCCAAAGAGCTGGACCAACAATGGACAAGTGTTAGGGAGAAGAAAGCATTGAATTGGTCAAAAAAGAAGCCCATTAAGTTTGTATGATTGTTAAAAAAAAAATCTAGACAGAGAATCACATAAAAAGTTCCTAAAAAATTAATTGTAGTTTATCAGATGTTTTGTGCTGTTATTATTATAATGCATTAAATATAATATGAAATATCCATAAAATATGTAACTTAGTCAGGGGTCGTAATGATAGAAAAGGGGTCCCTCTAGGAAAAACGTTGGGAACCACTGCTTGAGCAACTGTCTAGCGTTCAGAAATGCATATCTGCTGGATTAGGCACATAGAACACACTACATATATTTACTCATTTGGGAAATGAAATGCAAATAAACACCATTTTGGAACACAGAAACCATCCGATTCTGTGATCCAGTACCAGACTCCCTTGAAAAATTAAGTTTTGTGAGTTGTTGTTGAGTGGTTAGGGGCTGGGTCACAGAATCTGACGGGTCACAGAATTCAGTGAAACTCCATTTAATATAAATGGTGTTTATTTGCTCAAAACAAATTTAACATTTCTGTCTGGACACCTCCTCTCCAGCTGTTCTTGGGGACGACCTCTTTTCCTATTTCCTTGATGGTTCCATGTCAGGGCTTGTCGGATGATGGTTGTGGACGGTTTTCTGAGGGTGTGTCCAATCCAACTCTACTTTCTCTTTAGACTTTGTGAGTCAGTAGGGTCCTGGTTTGTTCTGTTTCACAGGTTTGCATTGCTCACTTTGTCTCTCCACCAGATGTTAGGTATTCTCCTAAGACAGGTGTTCATGAATGTTTGCAGCCTGTTTGTTGTGTGGTTTCTCCATGCCTCTGATCCATACAGCAACATCTGTTTCACATTAGAATCAAAAATGTGTATATTGCTGTTGACTGATATGTGTTTTGAGCACCAGATCTTCCTGAGCATGTTAAACACCACCCTAGCCTTACTGATCCTGATCTTTATGTCGATCTCTTGTAGTTACATGTAATGAAATTACAAAATAAATGTAATTGGAGGCTGATAAGTTACAGTCACTGAGATAAAAATGTTATTAAATTACAGCTACTAATCAAAATGGGTGATTACAAAGGGGTTACATCTGAATACAGCCTATTTTGGGGTGGTAAAAAGTTCATATGTAGAATATAAACTGTTGCTTTGCACCTTTTCATTGTGCAGGAATGCCTTCATTTAGCATAACCTATTTCTCACATTTTTCAGCTTTACTGACCAGTTTAAAACATTTGTTAGAAAAGTAATCAAAGAGTTATCAAGTGTAAGGTGTAATACTTTGATGCAAAGAGTTATCAAGTGTAAGGTGTAATACTTTGATGAAGCAATTAAATATAAGTTATAGTTATATTTACATTACTGATTTAATTTGAACAGGGTAACCAGTAATGTGTTACCTATTTCATTTCAAAAGTGACATTCCCAACACCGTGTATATGAGGGAAATGGATGACAAATCTGTTACTGTCGATTCGTTACCCTCCATTTCCACCTCAAGTCAACTTGGTGGAGTGGGTGGATTCCAAGGTCTAAATCCAGGCAAGAAATAGCGTGCATCATTGTTAAGAAAATAACAGATCAAGTGTCTCAGGGACTCAGAATTAATGCCGAAAAACTGGCAGATGTAAGCTTCTAAAAAATGATTCCTCAAATTTCTGGTCATGTTTCTCAGTTATACTGAACTGTGACTAGTGATGTTTGAACTCTGTATTAGCGGTCTTGTGACAGTGGCACACTGTCATAATCTCTTACTACATCGGCTCACATGAGCTTCATCAACTACTGTTATATAATGCTCTACACTACAACCATACTGCAGTTATTATATTGTAAACATCTAGACCAGATGGCTCCGACACCTGGGTTTACAAGTTGTAAAGTTTTATGTCAGCTCACGAGGGTTCCATGTTTACAACTGGTAAATCTGTCAGTGTCCAAAGACAAATGTTTGTATGTCATATATGTCATGCTTTTAACCTGATTATTTCCTCAACAACAGATTCGTAAAAAAGAAATGGAGTTGGTGCGACTGGACAACAAACTTGAGAGACACAGGGAACAAAAGCAGACATTAACCGAATTCTTTAAGAATGTTAAACAAGAGCTGGACAGTACTGAGGTAGGTGTATCAGAATACATTGTTTATTCAATATGTGTCAGACAGGTGCGTGTCTCTTCTGTTAATTTCAGTTATAGTCACAGTGTTGTTTTTTTGCACACAGGCTCTGCTTAAAGCAAAGGAAAGAGAAGAAGAGTTTGAGAAACACCTCAACGCCCTCGCAGAGAGGGAGACAGGTCACCTGACACAGGAAGTTGCAAAGATGGAGAGTGACAATCGATCTTTAGCAGAGAGGAAGAACATGCTAGAGGTCTACACAACATTTATACTTCAAACCTAGAAATAAGTCTAGCTGTGAGTGCCAGAATGTGCAACTTAATCTTTGTCCATATTCTCAGAATCATGTCTTCAAGGCCAAACAGAAGCTAGAGGACTTTAGGAACCAGATGGACTGGGACCAGCAGACCTTGGACGCCTTTTTAGAGGAGTCGGCACGCAAAGATGAGGACACAATGGCCATCATCAAGTACGCCCAGCAAGACGAGCAGAGGATAAAGGTGAGGAGAAAAGGGCTGTATTGAACATATATTCTAAACTGATGTCTACAACTCTGACTCACTCTGAGGTAACAGCTTTATATTCTCTCCCGATACAGTCACTCACTCTGGCTATAGAGAAGAAGACACTGGAGGCCAGTGACAAGCGCAAAGCCCTTGACAAAGAATTGACTGAGACTATATCTACACGGGTAATGTAAAAAAAACACTTCACATTCTCATTGCCGATTTGAAATTTTCAAGGGGCAGTTCGCTTCAAAATCAAAAATACATGTTTTTCATCTTGCCTGTAGTGCTATCTATCAATCTAGATTGTTTTAGTGTGAGTTGCTGAGTGGATATATCAGCCGTAGAGATGTCTGCCTTCTCTCCAATATAATGGAACTAGATGGCACTCAGCTTGTGGTGCTCAAAGCGCCAAAAAATACATTTGAAAAACTCAACAGCAATGTCTCTTTCCAGAAATCATGACCTGGTTACCCAAGATAATCCACAGACCTTGTGAGCAGTTTTATGCAGTAACTATTTTCTTTCTACCAAACTACACCTGCCAACTGTATCACCGAGCAGAAGGAAGAGTGTATCTACTCATGGACTAAAGTCTTGTGCTTGTGACGGCGCAAGATGTAAACATGAGTGCCGTCCTCCTTGGCTGAGCTGTAACATTAGCTAGCTTAGTGGTGCTAGGTGAGCTAGCACTAGATTCATGCTTCATTCATTGCACAGTGATACCAAGCAGCAACCTCCAGGGCTGAAAAATGTAGCCAGTGTGGAAGTGCCAAAACTGCAGTTCCTTGAATGGCCACTTGAGGCTGGCTCCAGAGGTGAATCAGTTCTCATAGACCTCCATGTTAAAATGCCCAACTTTACAGCAGGAATAAACATGTTTACAGCCTGGTACAAGCCTGGCTCCTTCAAAGCTTCACCCTCTTGTCCAGATTTGGTTACGCCTGGCTCCAAAAAAACAAGATAACGACATCCAAAATGCAGAGGCTTCAAAATGGGAGTCCAGAAATCAATGGGTGACATCACGGTAGCTACAGCCATTATTTTATTTAGCCTATGGGTGATACGGCTGGCAGTTGTTGTTCGGTAGAAAGAAAATAGTTCCAACATGAAGCTGCTCACAACAAGGTCTGTGGATTATCTTGAGTAACCGGGTCATGATTTCTGGAAAGAGACATTGATGTTGAGTTTTTCAAATGTAATTTTGTGGCGCTTTGAGCACCACAAGCTGAGTGCCATCTAGTTCCATTATATTTAAGAGAGGGCAGACATCTCTATAGCTGATATCTACAACACACAGCAACTCACACCAAAACAGTCTAGACTGATAAATAGCACCAAAGGTAAGAGGAAACACATGTAGTTTTGATTATGGGGTGAACTGTCCCTTTAAACCACAAACTGTTGCAGAGAATACACTTTTCTTTTCTTTTCCTCACAGATTGCTTTGGATAAAACGACAGAGAATTTGCAGCAGGCCCACCAGGAGACACAGCAGCTCATCCACCAGTGGGAAAACACCATCAAGCAGATGAAGCAGAGAGATGCTGAGATGCAGCAGTGTGCTCTGGTAAAATCTGCGACCTTGACATGCTGTCTCAACGCTTATAAACCTCTGAACAATAAAAGCTAACAGAACGTGAACACACGCTCAACGGCACACTCGAGTATTTGTATTCCTGTCTTATTTCTCTCATACATCCAGCAACTTGCCCAAGCCAACCAGAACATCAGGGACAGGAACACCAGCATTGCAAAGAGAAAGCACTGGCTGGAAACTCAGAGGAACAACAATAAGGAAACTGAGAGGAACCTAACCATGGCCACCCGACAGGCTGTAAAGCTGCGGCAGGATTTGAAGGAGCAGGAGAATAACTGCAGCAGGCTGAAGGATGAGGTCAGCATCTCAAAGCAGCCCAACGTGACTTCTGCCACTATGAAATGTCTGTAATCTATCCTCATTTTGTAAAAGTGATTGATTCTCATATGTGCTGCAGCTGAAAAGTTGCAAAAGCAGATTGGACGGAGCAACCTCCAGTGTGGAGTCTGCATCGTCCCACATATCCAGGATGAAGAAAGACATCCAGGATAACAATGACAAGTCAGTGACATCTGATAACACGTCTGTTTGCTAAGCTGCCACTCTAGCTTTACAACACAAGCTCTGTCTGTATGTTGTAGACTCATGAGGGCCAAGGCCTACAATGCTGCGCTGGAGGAGAAGCTGAAAGATGTGACTCAGACCGCCCTCAGTGAGGAGGAGAGGGCTGCACAGATGGACCAACTCCTCAAGGATGAGGAACGGGCAATTAAGGTGAGCGGCCTGGAAGAGAGCTGTTGTTGTACACTTTATGACTTTTTTATTTTTAGTTCTTCATCTCAGGTCTGTCAGAACACTCTTTGATTATTATTTTTGCTAATAGCTTTTGAACATAATCCAAATATCAACCTCTGTATGCTGGTCTTCCCATGAATTTAAAGCTGCACTGTCGATCTGAAACGGTGACAAAGAGAAGCATGAGGGGCCGTACACATGCTGCGTTTTTTGCACCCTCAAATTCATTGTTTGTTGTTAGCAGTTATCTAACATCAACTCATACCTGTACACCTGCACTGCCTGCATTGTCTATACATACACCCCTGTGTAACCCTGCTTTGGTCTGTACTTTGCTATAGGAGTTGGATGTCCAGCTGCGTGACTACAGGGAAGAGCTTTTTCGTGGTAAAGAACATTTGCAGGCCCTCAAGACAAAGGAGAAGGATTCTATTGCTCTGGTCTCAAGGAGTAAATCCACCATCAACCAACTGGAGAGCCAGCTGAGAAAACAGGAGGAGGAATTAAAAAGACAGCAGATTATCATGATGGAACAGGCACGCTTACCAAAAAACACACACAGATGTGACTTTCTACAAATACACTACCAGCTTTCTCTAGTCTGGTGCTAGACTCTGCATATCAATAAATATGTTTTCCTTTCCTTGCTTTGTGAAGGACACCCAGATCATCCACCTGGACAAAAAACTGGCACGGCTGCAAGGCGAAGTTCGCACCGATGAAAAGCAAATGTTGAACGTAAAGATCGCTGAGCTGACCAAAACCCTAGAGGAGAAGAAGGAGACGGCCAACAAGCTGACCAGTGCGCTCAAGGAGGCTGAGGTCAGTCTGTTTGTTTGTCGTCTCACTGTACACATTTTCACACACTGAACCAGTGAAATAATTCCATCTTGTCTCTCTTTGTCTCGGACAGGATGATATTCGCTATTTGAGGAAAGTGATGGAGAAGTCAGACGCTCAAAAGAGAGATCTGACCGACAAGGTGGAGGAGCTCATGCTTCTCTGTAACACCAATGAAAAGGAGCTGAAGAGACTCAGGCTCAAGAGACAGGTAACTGACTACTGTCATAGCAGGTATTATGAAATCACTGAGACCCCGTATTCTGACGATTAAATATGAGTGGTTTAATAAGTTTGATTCAAGGTTATATCTCAGTTTGGAAGGTCACTTTACTTATTGCTGTCATAATTATTTGATTAACAGAAACCTAATTTATGCATAATTTAGCTCATTAAACACGTAAAATTAGGGAATGGACAATGTATACGAGGGTTGACACAGAAATGGGGTGGCATGTTAAATAATTTATTTGCTGCCACAAATAAATTAATGTATGGGAAACCCTGTAAGAGCAGACATAATGTCATGTATCTGAAAATGAGCACCACCTGTACATAGAACAAAACTATGCACTATGTTGACTTCACATGTTCCTCATCAGGACAACCTGGTGGAGCACAACGTCATGAAGACAGAGGTCGAGCGTGTGAGGAGTCTGCTGTACAGCAAGGCGGACAGCGTGCTGTCTCTGGAGAAGAGGAGGCTGGAGTTGCAGGAAGCCATGAAGGACAGGGAGGAGGAGGTCAAGGTCTATAAAAAAATGCTAAATCAGCAGCTCAAGATCAGTGAGCAGGACAGACAGAAACTCAGGTAAGGAAAAACCCCAGCTGTGACCCCAAGCCTTTGCTCATTTAGCTCTCGTAGTCGTGTTCCATATCAGACTTGCATGATTGTGAGAATCATTTTCCAAAACAAACGACTTTATTTGACCATTGATTCCGTGTCAGCGTCGAACTGAGTGAGAAACTGTCCAAGGTCGACATGATGAAGAAACGCTTCGAGATTGAGATGTTTTCAATGGCAGCCCCTGAGGGGGAAGAGGAGAAATCACAGGCTTACTACATCACAAAGGTAAGAGGTCTTTAAACTCACCGTCATGCTATGCAGAGTCTGTTGAAGCTGTTCCTGTAGGGCACTCCAGCTCTTTGAATCACCACTGTGTGCTTTTCATCAGGCTGCACAAGAGAAAGAGGAGCTCAAGCGGAAGGGAGACGATCTGGATGCTAAGATCCGCAAGACAGAGCTGGAAAACAGAGCTCTAGAGAACACCATCCGTTTGTTTGACAGCAGTAACACAGCATTTCGCACATCCCTCAACAAAGTGAATGAATCCAGTACGTATGAACAGGTAGACTCAGTCACATGTTCTCTTCATGTGTTCACAAAGTAATTCAGACTGTTTTTGTTTCAGGTCCAGAGCACCAAGAAAAGCTGAAGCTAGAAGAGCAGTTGAGGGCAGCTGAAGAGACGCTGAAGTATAAAAAGAGACAAGTCCAAGAGCTCCAACAGGACTTACAGGTTATTGTCTTTTTATAGAAAATATGAATGGATGTTTGGTTTTATAGACTAATTAGGCCAGAATGAGGAATGTCACCATACCTGTGCAAGTGTTGCCTGCTTGTGAATGAGCAGCCACTGCAGAACTCTCAATCAGCTTCTAGTAAGTTACTCAAGCCAGGTGTATGTGCTCAGTCCAAAAACAAAACATAACCCAGCCTGAAATCCAAGAGTGTAGGGTTCATGTCAACATTGGTAGGGACATATATTGAGTTGGGGTTTGGGGTCCTCCCCCATGAAATTGTGAGCATCAAACACCTCATTTTCTGCATTCTGGTGATCATTTCTGCACCCATTTATGGTGGAAATTTCTTTCTGTATGTTAAGGAAAACATAAAAATTCAGGCAACTGGTGTGGTTAAAAATGTAAAAATAGGCTTCTCATGTAGATCTACTTCTCATTTAATGTTATCCCTGCTGAGACAACACACATGTAGGCATAGTTAACTTGTGTCTTTTTGTTTGAGGGGGTAACCTCTTTAAATGTACACGTGGCACCTGTTTACATCAGTGATAAATTAATTCATTTTAATGACTTTATAATGGACTTAAATAGCTCATATGCATTTAAGCAAGAAAGTAAAGAATAAAGTTGTATTATAATATAATTTAAATGAATAAATTCGAATAAACTCATAATGTTTCAAGAAAAAAAAAAATCTACCAGCCCTATACTCTGCTGTGCGTTTGCTGACGGTAGTTTCCCCTTCAGACCGTCTGACAGACACAGAACCTGTTTCAGACGCTCTCTGGATGAGACAAAGTTTAAGCAGCTATATCGGAAGTGGAATACCGAAACTAATGCCCCAACCCAAGAAGTTCAGTTATCTCGGGATCCTGTTCATGAGTGAGGGTAAACTGGATCGTTAGATGGACAGACGGTTTGACACGGCATCAGCAGTGATGCATGGTCGTGGTGAAGAGGGAACTGAGCAGGAAGGCAAAGCTCTCGATTTAACATCCCGACCCTCAGCTATGGTCATCAGCTATGAGTAATGACTGAAAGAATAGGACTGTGGATACACGCAGCAGGAATGAGTTTCCTGTGAGAAGCTCAGATATCCAGAGGGAGCTCGGAGTAGAGCTGCTGCTCCTTCACATCATAGAGGCCAGTTGAGGTGGTTCAGGCATCTGATCAGAATGCCTCCTGGGCCCCTTGCCAGGTCTTCCAAGCTCGTCCAACCGGTATGAGGCCCTGGGACATACCCAGAGCATGCTGGAGGCATTATATACCTCATCTGGCCTTGAAACACCTTGGGGTCACCCAGGAGGAGCTGGAAAGTGTAGCTGCAGGGAGGGATGGCTGGAGTCTGGAACCCTGTGACCAGGCCACAAATAAACGGGAAAAAAAAATGGCTTGGTGATACGTGATTGGCCCATATTGAAAAATATAATACACTGTCTCTTTCTGAATCAATACAAGATGCAAACAAGTTTGTTTAAATATTGGTACCGTCCATATGCAAGCCTACGTCCTTGCTGAAAACAGAGCCAAGCGGAGGTGCAGAGGTGTAGTTTTCTCTCAGTCCACTTAAGTTACAATATGCTCAAAGGTTATTGTGGGATTTTTGACCAATGGCAGCAAAATTCAACTGCCAACCCAGCTTTAAGGCCAATCTTAATACTGTACAACATTTAATACTGATGGAAATAATCTTTAGCATTTCCTGTTGTCTGTCAGTATTTACTCTTCTGTATTTTTATTTCCTTGTTCCTTGTAAAAGCGCTCCCTCTCTATTCCTGCCTCTCCTCTTCAGTATTTAGTGGTGTCCCTGTGAGAGTATTGGGTTATGAATGAACTTGCTCAACACCTGACTCTACTTACCTGAGTCATCCAGTGAAGCTGACCTGGCATAAATGTGTGTCTGGGCCGTGCTTTTGTGTGCTCATGTGTGTTTGCCGCTCTCCATTTCCAGGACATGAACAATACCTTGGAGAGTCTGCTGCAAGACGAGCAGGTGGAGAAAGATAAGATACAGAGCAAACAGTCGCTCATTGGTAAACTGAACAAAGAAATCACTTCCCAGCAGGAGAAGGTTGACAGAGCCACAAAGCAGGTTTGATGTCTGCCTGTCCCACTTCTCTCTAAACACAGGGGAGTGGGATCCTTAATTACAAACATCTATTAACAGTCACAATAATCAAACTTAAATCCTGTGTTGTCCTCTCTGTCTGTTAGTGCTCTAAGCTGACCAAAGAGATCCGCTCAGCACAGAACACCAAAACTGAGACATTTGAGGAGAAGGACATTAAGCTGAGGGAGTGGAAAGAATTCAACAAGAGCATCAACAAGATGTTGAACGAGGCCATGGAGGACAAACTCGACCTCAGATCAGTGATGGAGAAGTACTTCCTGCAGGTAGAAAACAAGTGACACTGCATCGTTTTTATATTCGGAGGATTAATTAAGCATTGAGTTATGGCTTTTGTTTTTGCTCCCATTTTTCACAGGTTTAAATTGAACATATAAGACTTTTTTTTCCTTCGCTCAATAGATATAAATCTCTTAAATTTTGGGCACAAATTTGTTAAATCCATACAGAGGTTACCGCTGATATCAGGATGGCGTCAACGCCATTAGTTCTGTCAGCAGTTAGAAGTCAGACTTTGAATCATGGATATGCTCTGAATGTTACATACAGTTCCTTTAACTTTGCTTTTCTTCTGCTGTTTCTCTCAGGCCAATCTGTCTCTTCCATCTCCGTCTTCCACTCCTGCCAGCGGTCGAAGCTCTAAGAGAAGCTCTGTGTGCAGCTCTGCCTCTCTCAGGTCAGACTTGATCCATTCTTCTCCAGAGAAGGCGAGAGTGGAGGTCAGAGGAATAACGAGGGCTTGTTGTCATGAGTTCGAACTATTGGACGGATCATTAAAGTATGCATGGAGACTTTATTATGCTGCTCTGCTCCTCTGTATCTTCACGGTGTTGTTCTTCTCTCTGTACTGTAGGTCTCCTGCGTCCTCAGCCAGCAGCAGCCCCAGGGCCTCCGTGTCACCTCACTCCCACGTGCTGAAGACAGTGGAAGTGGGCTTGGATCTGGCCGTGACCTCCCCTCCTCTCACCACCTCCAGACACTCCAGCTCTGTGAGCAGCAGCAGCAGCAGCAGCAGAAAGTTAAAGAACCTGTAGTCATGAAGGATTTATTATCAATCTTTATTTACTGATACGAGAGAAAGAGGATTACAATTACTCACAGATGCACAGAGTAACTGTCTCATCACAGGATGAGATGTGATCAACTCTGAAATGTGGTTTCAAAGTTCTAAAAAGAGCTTTACAATGTGTGATGTCATTCTAGAAAGTCTGTTTAGTATTAGTTTAGTTTAGTATTATTCTTAAGCCCACTTCAGAACAAAGATTCACGGTGTGCTGGTATCAGACAGTTGGTTGCTGCTGCTGCTCGCTGTATGTGCCTCTGAAGTACAGACAGTTGTTTCATAGGGATGATACACCATCTCATCTAGTTGAATTGGTGTGAACCAGCAGGTTTTTAGAACGTTGCAGGATGGAGCATTGCAGGTAGTTGTTTCAACTCATCTTGTCACAATTCTTTGGTCTGAACTGGGCTTTAAAGGAAACAATATTCAGAGCATATTTATGATTGGAGTGGGACCTGAGATTGGCCACAGCGGCGTTCTTTCTTTGTGGGTCGGCATGGTGGCACTCACAGGGACTCTCATGCAACTCAACATGCGGGTGCGGCTGGACCATCCACCACAATGACAAACTGAGAAGCTCAGATTACAACACACACAGAGGTGGACTGACTTCATTCTCTGGTCAGGACCCCATTACTCCTCTTTGTCTTCACATAGCAAATAGTTGTTAGCAGCTATATTAATGTTCTGAATATCACATACAGCTCCTTTAAATTTGTTGTTTGTAGCCTTTGTTCATTTCACTTTTGTAGGTATTATATTTATGAAAAAATTAATGTGGCCTAAAGGAAGACTTGATTATCGGAATTTTCCTTTAATTAAAAAAAGAAAAATAATTCTTGTTATTTCTTTGCTGTTTTTTTTTGTCTTAAAAACAACTCAAGACATCTCAATAAAAAGTAGCTGAAAAGTCTGGGAGAACATCAGAATTTGCTTTTGGCTCAACTAAACCTTCTTTTTTTTTTGATAACAAAAATCCCTCTCTTAACCTTTTCTGACATGCATAATCTTTTGATAATTTACAAGGTATGAAATTATTTTGCTTTGTAGAAGAAGCAGTTAAAAAAACACCCTGCATAAAGCAAATCACAGCCTCAGGAATTACGTGCTCGACAGCCTTAAAACGGTTCTTTCTCATATTTCGTCGCACAGAAATGGTTTGCTTCGGCCTTTGTTACATGCTTGAGTTGCTCCAGCCCAGACAATTGTCTTTGACATGTCATGTTGTCATTGCCACACCCTCTTCATGGCACAGAACAAAAGTAGCCAGAGGCTCTGTGGGAATACGGAGAACATTTTCCCACTGCAGATTTCACTCTTGTTTGGAAATAAAGCTTCGACATGCTGCTGCTGATCCTGTTTGCTGGATGTTTGGCCTCATGTGCTGCGCAGACAAGTGAGTACACAAGAGATCCTTTAAATATATATATCGTTGGTAAATGTAATGAGCTGAAGTTTGCTGTGACTAGTTCAACTGTGTGACGTTAAAATGTACTTTATTTAAATGTTTCCCCAGCATCCTTTCCCTCCCTTGTCACGGAGGCTCCTTTTTCAGAGCTAATACAAGCAACATCAGTCCAGCCAGCATCTGATCCAGCAGACAACGGTAAGTCAATCAATCAGTTTTATTTATAAAACCCAATATCACAAATCACAGTTTGCCTCACAGGGCTTTACAGCATACGACATCCCTCTGTCCTTAGGAACCTCACAGCGGATAAGGAAAAACTCCCCATTTTAAGATTGCAGAAATTAATTCAACATGAAGTCTAACATGATTTTAACTATTCTGAATTTCCTTTTTTATGTCCCACAGTTGTGGCAATCCTGCTGACAGCTGTTCAGTCATATCATGAGCTAAATGAAACAACAGTTGGTCCAGTCCTGCACCAGGTAAGTCACTTTGTTAATAGTCTTTGCAAATCTATACTCATATCCTGTTCTGTGTTTCATTTCAGTGATAAAACATTCAATACTAATTGTGCTCTCTGATATAATTTGTGCAGAACACAATCTGACTGTACTCTGACAACCCAGAATAAAATTTTGGCATCGTACATTTATGGATATGGATATGTTACATTTGTGCGTTTCATATGTTGAAACTCTATGTTTCAATTTTTATATTTCATATTGTGACAACATTGTGGGTAACATGGTAAAGTTTAGGCACATAGAACGCTACAAACATGGCTAGAAATGTCTCGACTTGTCATAAAAAATACCATCTGTTTTCAGTACAAACACGGCTGAAAATGTCACAACCTCTTCTTTAAAAAAACTGCTTTTGTCTCTACAAATGTGGCTGGAAATGTCATGTACTTATAAAAAAATACTCACTTTCGATGCCACAATTACGTGTTTGGAAATGTCCTGAACTCTTGTTAACAATACCCACTTTTTGTCGCTGTAAACATGGCTGGAAATGTCCCGAAGAAAGAAAGAGAGCCGGTTTTGTCGCTACAAATACAGCTGAAATTGTCATGAACTCTCGTGAAAGAATACCCACTTTTATCGCTTCAAACATGGCTGGAAATGTCACAAACTCTCGTTAAAATTTTTTAGCCTTTTGTCACTATAAATGCAGCTGAAAATGTCACAAACTCTTGTTGAAAAAATACCCATTTTTGTTGCAATAAACACCACTGGAAATGTCCTGAACTCTAATTAAAAAATACATGCTTGGGTTCCTTCAAACACGGCTGGAAATGTCTCGAACTGCTGTTAAAAGAAAGATGGTTTTGTCGTTACAAACACAGCTAGAATTGTCCTCAACTCTCGTCAAAGTATACCCACTTTTATTGCTTCAGACATGGCTGGAAATGTCACGGACTCTAGTTAAAAATACCTGTTTTGTGGCAAAAAACATGGCTGGAAATGTCCTGAACTCTTGTTTAAAAATACACGCTTTTGTCGATTCAAACTCGGCTGGAAATGTCCAAAACTGTTGTTAAAAGAAAGCTAGTTTTTTGCTACAAACACGGCTGGAAATATCCAAACTTGTCTTTAAAAAAATTGCAGTGGTCTGCGACTGTCTCCTTTGTGGCAGCCGTTTATCCCAAGTGTCATTCTGGCGACTGGGCTGACTGTAGACACGGACCTGAATAATAACGTGTTCACAATGCTTTGTGTCTTTCAGCTCTACACCATGATCGAGCAGCTCAGACCAGATCTGGACTTCAGTCTATCAGTAAAGAACATCACCAGAGTCTGAAACCTCAACATATAAGGTTTATTTCTGTGTTTGCCAAGATTTGAAAAAAATGAGACTTTTGAAAATAATATCCTCACTAACACTATATGGGCAAGGAGAATCCTCGGTGGAGTTTTTAATTTATGTTTCTCCTTTCACTTTTTGGGATGCCCCTAAAAATGTGACATGCTGCTCCACTTAGGACAAAGTGTGAGTCCTAACTAAGGTACAACACTTGCATTTGCTTTGATTCATCAAAGAGAGGTACGTAAATAATGGATAATGTTGCCATTAACCATAGCCAAGTGTTTTTTGTTCCTAAACATAACCACATGTCAACCACTGTGTTTATAACTGCTATGTGCAAATGTAATGTATCCATCGCTTGCAGAAACATACAATACCAACATTTATTCTTGCAATTGGGTTAACTAATCTCCAATGACACGTTGTCACTGAGTTGCTGTAAAATGTAAAGAGGTGCATGGAAAAAATAAATCAGTTGCCTCATAATCAGACTGAGTTGTCATTTTATTTCACTTCACTTCTGCTATTCAAATTTGCGAACAATTTGGAGCATTGGCAGTGACTCAGAGGTGTTAAAACAGGCTAATCAATAAGTTAATAATTAGCTAATAAGTAAATAGTGGGGTTTTTGTATTAAGCCACCTTTTCTTTCTTTTAATTCATTGAATGCTGATGGATCTATTTCTGCTCACATTTAGTGTCCTACTAAATTCATGGCAGGAAGACAACAACATTTATGTTCACATACAAACGTGCTCTGAAAGGTTGATGTGCTTCACTCAAAGGTGACAGACTGCATTTCCAAGTTTTGAGCCAGTCCAGTGCCGAGGTAATACTCACACGAACATTGTCATTATTCAAAATCTATCTGTGACAGACCTGACAAACTAGAGGTTGACATTACAGTGACAACTGAACCTGTTTCAGTGGGAGGAGTGGCAGCAATTTGCAGAACATAACGACGTCAGGCCCTGTATACCTAAACAGCACACTTCAACTGTGTGTTGAGAAAAGAAAACTGATTGTGTGTTTGTGTGTGCTGCGTAAAATAAATATTCAGGATGAAAAATTATGTCAGTCAAAAAGATAATATAAAGGGACTGAAAGGTCAGGGTTCTTGATGCAGTTCCAGTTTCAGCCAGCAGAGAGCAACATAGGCTGAAGATGAAGGCTCCTCTGTCACCACTACTCATCCTCATACTTCTGTCACACCTTTTATTTTTTAAACCATCAAATACCTACAAGAAAGCATGCTACCATTTTTTCTGCTGTTTTTAACACGTGTGTTTGCTTCCAATTTCTTAAAAGGACAGTTTACCCCAAAAATCCTCTTGCACTCTGCGCTGTGGTTGGCGGCAGGGTGTAACTTGGTAGAAAGAAAATAGTTCCTATGAAACTGGCTGTTCACAAAAAGTCTGTGGATTGTCATTGTTTGGAACTTTCCAAAATGAAGTTAGTAAAATTGAACAAAATCCTCTGAAACATTAAGCAAAAACCGTATAAGCCACTGCAGGGTTAGTGAGTTAGCTTGCGAAGTAGGTTGACTATGCTAACAAGTAAGCTTGCCAATTGACTAGAATATTGGCAAGTTAGCTTGCTAGGTAGGCTACGCTAATGAGTCAGCTTGCCAGTAGGCTATTGATCATTAACGTTAAGAGTAAAGTTAATGTCATTTTGCACTTGTAAAGACCTGAACACGTTTTCCCTCCTTTTTCATTCCCTGCGTAATTTTTTTTAGTTGACAGTGTGGTCCTGGATCAACACAAGCACCACCATCTTGCAAAAAAAAAAAAAAAAAAAAAATACAATTTTTGTGTCTTTAATAGGCCATACAAAAGGAGGGGAAATGTGTTAATTGCAGGTATTGGCAACTGAAAAATTATATTATCCACACTCTTTATTTAGTGTATAGTTTACAATATTCTAGCCTTTTGGCAAGCTTACTCGTTAGCATTGCCTCGATAGTTAGCAAGCTAATTCGCAACTATTCTAGCCTTTTGGCAAGCTTACTTTATAGCATTGCCTTCATAGTTAGCAAGCTAATTCCCTAATATTCAAGCTTTTTGAGAAGCTTACCCATAAGCATCGCCTTCATAGTAAGCAAGCTAGCTCGCTAATATTCAAGCATTTGGCAAGCGTACTTGTTAGCATTGCCTTTATAGTTAGCAAGCTAACTCGCTGATATGCTAACGTTAGCCTTTTGGCAAGCTTACTCACAAATCCTGCAGTGGCTTATAAGGTTTTTGTTTAAAGTTACTAACATTGACAGCACACTGATGAGAGCTGTGACTGGTTGATTACAATGTTGGTCCAGGCAGAGCCCTTGAATAGTTAAATTCTACGGCACTGGGTCCAGGAGCATGTCCTACAGGAACACTGGATCCTACAATTCCCATGATGCAATTGAGTTTGGAATAACCAGTTTGTATCCTAGGTTTTCTCTTAAACTCGGTCTCTAAGCTCAGATAAAGATGATTTTATCAGACTTCCAGCGCCACAGGAATCTGCCTCCCATGTTTTTTAACACTGCAGCTTTTCATCCCCCTCTCCAGGCATCTGAAGTCTGATACTGTACACTGTCACATGCAAACTGTGGAAATTGAGTTGAGTGACCATATAGCAAAAAAGCATGTAGATGGAAAGGAGGGGGCTGCCATGCTCTGTCCCTGCTGAATACTCTTTTGGTTTCTATTTCTGGTTCCATTTTTCAGGTCACAGGTTACATAACTTTGGCTCCAGGGCTTGAATTAGAAAGTCGTAACCTATTAAACAACCACCTGTCATCAGAACATTTCCAGAAAAATTTATGTGATATATCATTAAGATTTTTAATTGACTGAGTTAGGTCACTGTTAGGGAGGCGGCACCAGCCAAAAACAAAGAACATTTGACTCAAAGCACTTAACTCCATTCACTTACTGAATCAGAATTTGAATCCGGTTTATTGCTGAGTCTGTTTTCACATACAAGGAACTTTCCTTTGGTGGTTTGGTGCTTAACCAAGCTGCAACCTCCGAGGCTGAAAAGTGAAGCCAATGGAAGACGCAAAAACTGTAGTTCCTCAAATGACTACTTGAGGTTGGCTCCAAAACAGACATAGACTTTCACCCGATAGAGCAGTGTTCCAGCGGTGATGTAGTCATGTTTTCTAGTCTCTAGATTCTGGCAGTAGAGTTTTGGATGAGCTGGAGACACGAGATACCAGAGAACAAGGAATTGCAATAATCTAAATGACTAGTTATGAATGCATTAATAATAGTTTTCAGATATTTGTTGGAGAGGAATAGTATCCCTGCTCTAAATGTTATAGAAATAACTGTTTCTTCTGCTGTACAGATATCTTCAGTTTCTCTCTCTGACAGGCTGTGGTCCGTGTTAATCAATGCTGTGCTGTCCCGTTTTCCACATGACCCGTGTGCTGCTCTTTAAAGCACTGTAGGCAGATCGAGGCAACACTCAGAAGACGTTCACACACTTGACCGCACACTGGTCACAGACCTGTCTGATCTACCTGCCCTCAGTATGGACCTGAGATTCCTGTTTGTAGCTTCAGCTCTCCTCCTGGGGGCCGCGCTCACCATCTCACTGGCAGACCGCGTCTCCACATGCAAAGTCAAGTGGTAACGTAGATTTTATTTGTTGGGATCTATAGATTTTATTAACTTGTGTTGAGTCAAACCATATATGAGTGCATTGTGGACGTCTTCTGGGATTCTTTTAGTAGATTTAATGTTTTTTTATGAATTGTGTTTGATTATTAATGATCCATGCTGCAGCTGTTTACTTGCTGCATCATGTGATCAGCTGGACATAGATAATGCTGTCTGATGGCATTTGAGTTGCATGAAATCCAGAGTGTGAAAGGGTCAAATGCACGTTTGTCAAGGTTTCTTATGAGTTCAAAGTTCTGTGCAGCCTGATTTGTCACACACGTAGGCCTAGTCTTTGATATGCGGCGACTACAGGACTCACAAGACTCACATTAGTCATGTTTGTGCAGAGAAATAGAAATTCTTGATGATCAACAGAATCTTACATTGATCTTTTATTGATTTTTATGCTGTTTTTGAACTCTACATGATAACAGTGGGCTAACAAATCTAACGCTCCCTGCTCTGCTCTGCTCTGCTCTGCTCTGCTCTGCTCTGCAGGCTGTTTGGCATCTCGTGCGCAGATGTCACTGAAAAGCTGGTGAACCAGATCAAAGAGTGGCAGATCAGCCAGAGCTGTCAGTACGAAGGAGAGAGGTGCTCGTACGAGGTCAGAAACATCTCAGTCAACTCATGTAATGTTGAAGTGATAATCCATATTTTCAGCATCAGTTTTAACGATAAAGCAGAAAACAGGCAGCAGATCAACATTTTTAGAATTTCCTCAAATGATTAATGTGGAAAAAATTGACATTTATCTTAGTTCAAAGGTTTTACATTGTCTATTCACTCATGTTTTCATCTTTTTCATATCTTTTACCGTTTTTAATCTGTGCCTCTGAAAGTACCATGAGCAAATGTGGAGAGGGTAGAGTGGAGAGGGCTCTAAAATCATCTAAAACTTTTGTCTTTAACTGGCTGCCAAGGCCACAGTTTTCACTGTACATACACAATTTCTACCAAAAAAACGTAGGAAAATTTGTCCTGGTCGCACTGGTGTCACCATGGCTCATTCACACATACACATTTAGGTCAGTGAGCTCCCATTCCTTTAACATGTTGTGCACATGCAACAGATATAGTGTAATATTGTAGAATTCCTGACCAGATTCTGTATAAAGAAAGAATAATTTTAGTGTGTATAGGGATACAAGCACTTCATCCTCCCCAGAAAAAAGTGCCAGAGTCCCAAAATTCATCAACAGCAGAACAAATTGTTCAAATCATTTAGGATTTATTGCAGATTTTGCAGCTTATAGCCAACTATCCAGAATATTTTCCCTACATGATAAGAAATCAGAGACAAGTGTTATTTTAGCAAAGACCACTTCCTTCATCCATTTCCATGTGTTCAGGAGAGTACAGACTGTTCTGGAAAGGTTTTCAAACTGTGTTCAAACTGACTTATTTTCAGGCTAAAAAGTCATCCTTACTCAGAATTAAAGGCTAACTTAGGTATTTTTCAACCTGGACACTATTATATCATGTTTTTGTGTCTAAGTGACTAATGGAGACAACAGTTTTTGAAATTGGTCCACTATTGAGCGACACCGCTGCAGACGCTAGTGGTGAAACAGGCTGTAACCACTCAGAGCGTCAATATACGTCCACTTGTTTTTGTCACTGACTGGCTCAGATTGTTACTCTAAGTGTCTGACAACATTCTGGAAACAATCCCTACAGAGTTAGATCTTTGTGTTAAAAAGTAAGATCTTTTTTCTTTAACCAGAAAAAGCAACCCCACAAACAAACAAACAAACAAAAAAATCACAAAAACCATATTGGTTCATGATAAGCTGCTATGCTAAACCTGGCTTGTGAAACCTCGTCGGCTAAGGCCTGTCCCTACATGATGCACATCTCTCACTTAAGAGAAGACTGCTCTTGCTCCTCGTGACCAGATTGCTCAGACCGGACGACCCAGCTGGACGACGCTCGGGTGCCGTTCTATTGGACCAGTTGGCCGGGCATCTCGCTCTTCTTCATGGTTGGTCAGAGTGAATGGGTATTTACATGGATAATGGAGTCTGGTGGGTTTGGCGGTCGCAATTTCGGTGAGGGATCATTTCCATAATGTTGTCAGACACTTAGAATAATAATCTGAGCCTGTCAGTGGCAAAAACAAACACTTTTGGAGGACGTACATTGACAGTGCACATTGCAGCCTGTTTCATGGTTGCTGACTGCAGTGCTCTCGATACTGGACCAATTTGAAAAATATTTGCTCCCATTAGTCACTTAGAGACAAAAACTTGGGAAATATGGTCTAGGTTGAAAAACAAGTTACCCTTTAAGATCAGTCATACCTGATGCACAGTGTGTAAAATATCATTGACTTGACTGAATTTGAAATCCTCTGCAGCTTGTGTCGACAGCTCCATACGTGATCAAAGCCACGCACACGTCTCCAACAACCAAAATAACCAGCGACCTTGAGTTTCTTCTGGAGCAGTCCACCGTCTGCAAGATGAGTGTAAGTGCACCTTTTTTTATTCTTAATGAGCAAACAGACTGATGCAGCTCATGTGAAACCTAAACTGTGCCTTCAGTTTGAGGCTTCTTCATCCTCAGACTCTGCTGGACAAGCTTTGCTCAAGGTTTGGTTTAATTATGATATTATTATAATGACACGGTGAAGAGAAATGTTATTTTTCTGACGTAAATCTACTCAAAGGAAAATCAAAGAGTTCAGAATATTAATCAGCTTCAGTGTTTGACATGCTGTTTCCCTTTTGGTGCCTTGTGAAAAATCCTCTGATGTGTCTGATGTGCAGGGAGAGGCAGTGTCTGAGTTCTCCAAAGACCCGGCTGATAACAGCACAAACTTCTGCAGCCTTCAGAACCTGATGGACGGTAAATGTTTCATGTGATACCATGAGAGTGGAGTTTATCACATCTTCTTGTGTTCACTATATTCATTCACTAATCTGTGTTGGTGTTTTATTGCATAAGAAGCCATGATAATAAATGTGTGCTTCCTTTCTGTACAGGAAGTGACCTGGTCAGTGCTGAGGGATACAAACAGTTCAGCAACAAGTGGATCTGTCCTGGGTTTGATACCGCCAACTGCACCTTATCTTAGGTGGAGATCGCCCTTGCGCTGAATGCCACTTCATGTGCAGGAACCATTGGAAGACTTCAGAGAAATCAGTTTATCTTTCTGTTGTATTCTAAATGTGTTGTGATCTAAATTTATGATTGCAGTTTGAAATGGTTTAGTTGACGTAGGATTTTCACATGAATGTAATAATATGAAACTGACAGTAGTTCCCAACCTGGGGGTCCCGTTCCTCCCTAAGGGTCACCTAAGCTTCACGGGTCACAAGGCCTTGATTTTAAGGGGTGTAAGAAATCCTTTCTTTTAAAAAATATACAGTTGACATTTATCTCATAATTTCATGCATATCTGTGACAAAAAGATAAATAAATTCTTTAATTTTAAAGTTTAGATCTAAAGTTAAACCTCACAGGATAAGGGCACAATAAAGAACTAAACACACGCAGTATTCACAGAGCGTTCACTCTCTGCTAAACGAGCCTGGTCTCTCTCCGAAATCTTAAAAATACATAATACAGAGAGAGAATTATATAAAATTTTACCAAAACTATGAGGAAAACTCTCATGTAATATTAATAGGAAATTATTGGTTCAAAATTCATCCAAATCATTGTTTTTCACAAACTTCCTGCAGTGTTTAAATGCTGTTTTAATTACCTGTTTTTACCATAAATGAATTAAATAAAATAAATAAAGCTGAAGTGGAAAAGTTGTGGGGAATGTTTTACTTTTTATTTTTAATATCGTCTGGCTGTTTTCTAATAAATGTGAGGCACCAGGTCATATACAGTCCACACTACATCTTATAAATGGTACCATACACATAAGTCCATTATCATTTGACAACTGGATCTGCAGTTCCAGCCCAACCAGCGCCACCTAGAGGATAGAAAAGTAACAGCAACAGCATGATGTGCACCATCTCTTCCTCCTTTCCTCTCCTGTGGATGGCTCAGGTTGGCTGACAGTGATGAAACAGCTCCCCCTTGTGGAGAATCTGCAGCCTGCTGACGGTGCTTTGCTTTTAAAAACCTGCTCTGAAATAACTTCTGCAAACACAGCACGTACCAGAGATTAGTCAGATAATCCAGTGTAATGTCCGTGGGTGGTGTGTGGTTTGGTGAAAAGCCTAATTAAAATAGTCAAAATAAATTCTTACCCAAAAACAACAACACAGAAACACACGCAGTGATTATGAAGCTGTATTCAAGTAATAATATCGAAAACAACCATTTTAAGGGAAGGATAATAACCCTTAAACAACAGACTTAAAGGGTAACTTCAGTATTGGTACAACGTGGACATTTTTTCCCCATGTTTTTGTGTCAAAGTCCCTCATGAGGACAATAGGTTTTTTTTTTTTTTTTTAACAATTTGTCAATCATTGAGCGAGACAACATGATGGAGAGGATCCCGACAGAGATAGACCTTTTTAGTGAACAGTAAGATTCTTTTTGTTTGACCAGAAACAATGCTGAAACTGCTCATGTCTAACCCACCAGACTCCATTTAAATAAATAGTAATTTAAGGGTGTATAGAACCAACATATTTTCACATCTAACTGGGTGAATTAAGGGTTCATTTCAACCAAACCAAAGTTGGTGAATGTTGGACCAGTGGAAAGAAGAACCAAGACAATTTCTGTGAGTTTTATTTTGTTTCTGTTGACTTTGAATGAAGTGTGTTTTAAGATAAGATTACTATTTTTTTAAATGGAGTCTGGTGGCTTTGGCAATAGAGACTTTGGAGCTGTTTCTGGTTAAATAAAAAGGCCTATCTCTGTAGGGATCCTTCCCATAATGTTGTCAGACACTGCCTGTCAGTGGCAAAAACAAACACTTTTAGTGGACGGAAACTGACAGTGTTAAGTTACTTGCAGGGATAACATTGCATCCTCCCAGCTGGTACATGACCTTCAGAGTAAATCAGCATTGAAATTTCAAAAAGACCTGTTTCAACGTTGAAACAATTTTTAAAGTGTATGAAATAACATTGTGAAATCAACGTGATTCGTCTTTCAATATCAAAACATAATTCAACAGTGATTCAAACATGGTGTATGATGTTAAAATGCCAGCTGGGCTGTTTCGCTGCTACCAGTTGTAACCCTCTCTCTCTCAATACTGGTACAATTAAAAATAATTTTTCTATTATTTACTTAGACACCATGACATGGAAGAATTGAGTCCTGGTTGAAAAATACCAGAGTTACCCTTCAATTTTGACTGGCTCATAGTGAAGTCGCTCAGAAACCAATCCCAGAATATTTTTGAAATTAACAATTTTATGGTGTTTTATATTTGAACAGTCATTCACATATACATATAATCAAACTCTATAAATAGCCCTGGACAGACTGGTTGAAGTCCAGCCACATAATCATTACTTTCTGTATTTTTTTAAACACTGTCAGACAGAAAAGTAATTTACATCTTCACACAAGTCTAAAAAAAAGTGAGCTCCATATTTCTTTAGATATTCAGTGATCTCTGTTAAAAAAAGAAAGAAAAAGAAAGGTGTATTGCATTTAAAAAAAGAAGCAACAGTTTGCAGTTTCTTAAGTGCCTGCTCCTTCATGGTGAGTCATTTGAGATGTCAGGCCTTTTTTTAACTTGACCTGGGAGAAGTAATCCTCACAAATGTTGCGGGCCTGCGCTTCACCGCTCCGTCCATGCAAGGCCTTGTTTTTTTGTTTGTTTGCATTCAGGGAGCAATGAACGTCAACCCATGGTCAAGACTGAGGCCTCCAGCGGGAAGCTGGCCATTGGGAGAAGGATTGTCTTCAGCTCATTGTGTTTTGCCGCCCGTTTGTGCGTCTGGTGCAGTGTCAAATTCAGTCAGGCAGCAGTAGAGCAGCATCTGGATGTATCTGGTGGCAAAGGCTGGAGGAGGGAAGATGTGGAGAGGTCAGTTACATCTGATAATCACAAGATGATTCATGCAGATATTTGACAAACTGGGCGAAAGGTGCATGATTGTGTTATGATAAACATAATAATGCTTCATGCACAGGAAGTGTCTCTCTGTTGTCACCTTGAACACATCCTGCAGATATGACACTTTCTGCACGTGGACATTTGAGCCTAAAACTTACCGTTTAACTTGCGTATGAATTTAGGCCTTCTGTCGTCAGGCAGGTAAATGGCCACATAGTACACCGGCACCCCAGACAGTGCAATGCCAATTCCTATGAGGGAGTTGATGGTGTCTCCGTACAGAGGGACGATGACTAAGAACACGCTGCACAAACAGTAGATGAAGGGGAAGAACAAGGACAGCTGTGGAGAGAGGACGACACAAAATGTGGTTAGTTTGTAAACCGACGTCTGAGCATCTTGTGTGCCTCCATACAGAGTCATGATTCAATACCTAAACTATGGGAACTGTATTGTCAGTTCTTCATGTTCATAAGAGTAGGCACAGCATGACAGACCCTCTAAAGTTTCTCCTCAGTGCCTTTGTCATATTTCATTGGTCATATAGCACAAAAAGGTCACTGAGTTTGAGCTGTAAGTTGGTTGAAGAGGACAAAGAAAAAGCTTCCTCCCCTCAGGACATCAGGATGGTGAACTCTCTGACCATGTGAGTCCCGTGCACTGCCCTGCACATCTGCATATTTGCACTCAAGCGCAACATTTTATTGTATAATTTGCCTCACAACTGTGAGATATGTACATCTGAATTTTTATAAACTAAAGCATTGTACAGTCCAGCTACACACTGAGTCAACATCAGCCCATGAGATGCACCGAGCTTTCCACCAGCTCCAATGTAAACCCATCTACGTCATTATTAAATGCTCAGGGTAGGCAAGAGTGGAGGTCGATGGGTCCAACAAACAACAACACTGGTTGCAGTGGTTGTGCCAGCTGTTTTTAAGCAACATCCATAATCTTTTCCATACCATAACCAAGTGGTTTTGTTGCCCACACCTAACTGCCGACACCTACTTACCACTGCATTTGTGCCACTCAAAGCCAGGTGTTAGCAACATCTGCAATCTCTTCCTAATAACCAAGTAGTTTTGCTGCCTAAACCTAACCCTCCGACCCCTTCTGTGTCAAGATACGAAGCAAAAGGCTGCCCTAACGTCATTTTAGTAACGCCCGGGGCTTCTGCCCAAGCGTCACAATATGATGAGTAGGGATGAGATCACCCTAACATGAGCTGAGTGTCT
The DNA here is from genome assembly GCF_006386435.1 of Epinephelus moara. Taxonomy (NCBI): domain Eukaryota; kingdom Metazoa; phylum Chordata; class Actinopteri; order Perciformes; family Serranidae; genus Epinephelus; species Epinephelus moara. Next base: position 16,372,549 of record NC_065526.1, on the reverse strand, counting down.
CATCAGGAGGAGTAGGGGATCACTTACATGAAGTGGTAGCATACTGGGTGTTATTCTATTTTCTAATATTATTACATAGGTAATTATGAGGTAGTTATGTAACGACACATCGGAACATTTCCAGCCATGTTCCGGACAGTAAATAGGCCACTGTTCGAGACCAACTGACAAGAAATGCTGGTATTTTTAATGTTGTGTCGGGACATTTCCAGCCGTGTTTGTTGCAGCAAAGCTGGGTATTTTTTTAACAAAATATTTCCAGCCATGTTTGTGACAAACATACCAGAAATTTAAGCCAAAACACATGTTTTCCCAGCTATAACCAATTTGGTTTTGTGCTTAAGAGTAACCACATGTTAACCACAACACTGTCACAACATGAAACTGAAAACAGAAATGTAAGAAAAATGAAACATACAAAGTAAACATGTGAAACCTGCATATGCTACATATCTGTGGTTTGCAGATGTGTACCATGTCAACATATATTCTGGTGATTGGGTTGCCAACGTAAATGAAACTAGAAAAGTTTATATTTATTTTTCTACTTCCTGGTTAAACTCTCTAAATTATTACAGAAATAAAACCATAATAAGATTTGAAATACCCACAGGAGCTTGTAGTATTGTGTGTGTATGCAATTTGTTCCATGTGATTATGTTCAGTGTGATGTGAACAAAGAGAAAAGCAGCACCTTCACAGGTCGGTGTCGGTCTGGCTGAGTGATGCGCAGGTAGATGAGGCCTGCCACAGACAGACCCACATAGAGCCAGTAACTGAAGCTGAAGTAGTTGATGAGCTGGAACACGTCCTCCACACACAGGAAGATCAGACCCATTAATCCCTGCAGGGCATGAATGAATATAATTATGCTCCAGTTGTGACATGTGAACATGTATGTGTATACATTTGGGGAATCTGATGGAGAAACGGCCCTCACATTGAACAGCAGTGCAGGTATGGGCGTGTAGCGCTTCAGGTGAATCAGACTCAGACTGTTGGGGAGGTGGCCCTCTCTGGCTCCGACGTAAAACAACCTGCATGATCAACAATCATGGCAAGTTATTAGCAAAACACTTATCATGATATGAGCTTAAAGTGAGCACCTGTTCAGCACTTCCTGATTACCTTGAAGCAGCGATGACAGAAGCATTGAGTCCTCCATAGCAGGACATGGCCACTGAAACTGGGATGATCCACTTGAACGGCCCCAGGACGGCATTCCCAAATGTCTGCAGGGTCAGATTGACATAGTTTATTACAGTTTCTGAAGTCAGAGCACAAAACATCACGGGTCAACCATGTCAGGGCTATATTTAGCAGCAGGGTGAAACATCTCTCTCAGGTGGCTGTTGGTGTCTTACCACAGCGACGGCGTCACTGGCCAGCAGAGACGGCATGTCCAGAACCACATAATACGCCACGTTTGTCAGCAGGTAGATGATGGTGACTATGGGCATGGAAATGGCAATGGCCAGGGGCAGGTTCCTGTAACAACAACAACACACAGTGTTTTCTGACTCACTGAGGAGCTGCAGTAGTCAGATTACAGGAGATTCATGTGATGACAACATCGTTTTGCTCAAGTTGCAGTTACAACCTCTACAGACCGCTTCCCTTGGTGCAGTGGTGTAGTGGTCAGTGAAATGGCTTGTGTGTGTGTGTGTGTGTGTGTGTGTGTGTGTGCGTGTGTTACCTCTCTGGGTTCTTAATCTCCTCAGTGACAAAGTTGAGTGTATCCCAGCCAGAGTAGGAGAACAAAGCTGAGTAGAGGGCCAAAGCGATGGCTCCGGGATCCGTGGAGGAGCCTTCAAATGGACTGTCGAAGCTCTTTGTTTCTCCTGCACAAGTAGAAGTTTAAGGCACACACGCTCATCTTGTTTCCACTGATGCATTCATATTTTGATGTAACCTTACCAGCAGATATTTTGATTAATCCTACAATGATGATGAGGCAGAGCGCCATGAGTTTGGCGTAAGTGAAAATGTCCTGGACCAGAGTCCCCCACTTCACATAGGCACAGTTAATAAAGATGAGCATACCTGGAAAGATAAAGGCAGAGAATGAACAAACAAAGTCTCATTATTCAGGAAAAAAAAGGCAAACCATGTCGGTCAGTTTGTGAAACTTATTTTGCACTAAGTTGAATTTCACAAGCTATAATAGAGGCCTGCTATCTCTCAGCCCCATGCCCGAGATCGCTGACCATCTTGTCTGTGTCACGTGGGCCGCAGTGTTTGTGAGGTTACAGAAACAGAAACACTTCTTATAGGGCTGTTTATGACTCATGGTGTTGCTGCTCTCTCACCTAAATACCATTTCTGCTATCTACATTCTTCACGGCACAAAGCCAGGCTGTAAACCACAGTGGTATTTTTTACAGAACTTACAGTCTATCTATAGCTGATGCCAGTTTCACACAGGGTTACTGAGTTTGATGCTGAGCTTAACATGTGCTATGATTCAAGATGAACTTCACTGTCTCACAAAGTGAGCTATTCACCCATACTGCAGCCATAAAAATACAACATACAACAAAGTACATGAACAGATTAATATCATACACCAAACATAACAATAACATAGCGATAATGATGACCTTAATTATGTGTTGGTCTACAACATAGTGCCAGGTAGTGCATAATTATATCTAAACCATGTCCAGTGTTCATATCATGATCATATAAAGGTTTTAGAGAATACATTCATAACATTTCTAAAAATAAATAAATAAATGAATAAAACAAAATAAAATAAAAATAAATTAATAATACTAATTCTACTACTACTACTACTAATAATAATAATAATGATAATATAAATAAATAAATAATTAAATAAGATAAAATAAAAAATAAATTAATAATACTAATAGTAAAGTAAATGTCAAGCACCAATAAAAAAATACTAAAAGGAAAACTTTACCCCCAGAATGACAATTTGTATATCATTCTCTTACCCTGTGTTACACACCCTGTGAATTTGTAAAGAAAACAAATTTTGTCTCAACCCGAATACAGATAATCCAAAAAAGGAGAAAATTCTTCATGAACTGGAGTTAAAGGCGACCACATTTACCAAAACTATATCAAAACATCTGTATATTCAAAGTCTCATTTATTCAGTTGTATGCTTGGTACTTTCCAAACACAGTCATTTTTGATAAAACCTTTCAGTTTAAAACATGCGGCCTGCCCTTGTGTTACCCCTGGACATTTTTGTCCATTTCCAAAATTAAAAACTCCCTCACAGACAAATTAAAAGGTCACAGGAGGGTGATTTTTTGCATGTGGGTGTCATTCTGGGTGAAATTTCAAAATCCCAACTTTCAGCATGAAAATCCATTATTTGACCCTGTAATGCATTTTTATCCCAGCAACAATAACAAATGGCTAAATGACAGGTGGACATTTTTGTCCACTTGAAGGGTCATGGATAGGATAAAAATGCATTACTTGAAGGGTCATGGATGTAACTTTTTTGTAGGGGAACACAAGGTTAACGCAGAAGTTTTTAAATGGTAAGGCTTTGGTGAAAATGCACGTTTTAGGGAAGTACTGAGGACACGACTGCATTAACGAGACTTGGATTAAACTGCACGAGCTGTGTGAGTGTTCGTAAATGGATGTTTTGATATAGTTTCACTGTTGTTTAACACAAACCCCTTTACTCTGACTGATCAAGAATGTTTGCCTTTTTGGATTCTTCGTTCACAGTGGGGGCATGCAGGAAAAACAAAGTTTTCTTTACGAATTAAGCGTAACACAGGGTGAGTAACTGAAACAAAATGATCATTCTGGGGGGTAAGGTATTCCTTTAATATGTAAAACTAATGGAATGAAGCTGATATCAATGACATAGAATTAAAAACAGTAACATCCTGTGAATCCTTCTTGTGTACGTACTAGAATCCAGCGCGAGATTGGAGGACTCCACCACTAACAATGAAAACTACTCTATAGAGAGGTAACTGGTGAAAATAAATTAATGAATTGGCTATTGTTTAAAAATGTAGACCATAAAACAGATTTTCATTTAACAAACATTTTAAGGATTGTAACTTTAAGTTTAAGTGTTTCGCTTCAGCAACACTACACTGAATGATGCTTCTTGAGTTGACTGAGAGAGCTGACGTCAGGAAGAAGAGTGAGGTAAAGCAGTAAAGTGAGTTTTTTCCTGCAAATACCTGCAGACTTTAATATAACATGGTACGCACATTTCTATTTTTCTGGGTGATGAACTATAAACAGACACAGCGGCGTTTCTTACAGAGGCAGGCTGCAGCGATAAGCCGGACAGCATCGTACGGCTGCTGGCAGGTTGGGTAGAAAGCCTCCAACAAGTAGTTGGCGAAGGTCAGCGATATCACAGCCTGGCTGGCAGGCTCAATCAGCAGGATGGACGTCCATAGACGGATGAAAGCGAGGAAGCCTCCAAAGGACTCCAGGATGTAGGCGTAGCTGGCCCCAGACTTGACAATGGTGGTGCCGAGCTCTGCATAGCACAAAGCCCCAAACACTGAGAAGATGCCTCCAACAGCCCAGATCACCAGCGACAGGCCGTAAGAGGAGCTGTACAGGAGCACACCCTTCGGCGAGATAAAGATCCCAGAGCCGATCATGTTGCCAACAATGAGGCAGATTCCATTAATGAGGGAGATTTCTCTCTTCATCTGCATTTTCTCTCCTTTCCCATTACTCTGGGCCTTTAAGTCCTCGTCAGATGGAGCCCGTGAACTCGGGCATATTGTCTGTGACATGGCCCCCATCTTCTGCCTTAGATCCTCCATTAGTCCAGTCCTGGTGTGGGCATGATAAAGCAGGGATTAAAGGGGATTTTTCAGATGTAACAGTCAAAATATATGTTATGAGATGCTTTTCTTAAATGCACCTTTCCTTTAAAGGTCCAGTGTGCAGGATTCAGGGGGATAAAATGGCAGAAATGGAATATAATAGGTGTGTTTTCTTTAGTGTATAATCACATGAAAATATGAATTGTGTGTTTTTGTTACCCTAAAATGAGCCATTTGTTTCTACTAAGGGAGCAAGTCCTCATCTAAGGTGATCACCATGTCACAACACTATATATATATTTTTTTTTACAGTAGCCCAGAATGGACAAAGCAAACACTGGCTTTACATACAGCCATTCGTGTTTTCGCATCGGCTACTGTAGTTAGCAACCTGTCTGACTAGTGTCGGAAAAACACAGATTTTTGTGACCTGAAACTGCTAGTTTTGCAAGTGTTTACTTGTTCAGTCAGGACCACTTAAGTCAAAGAAAACTTTATTGCCATTTGCAGTATTATATTTGGCAGTATGGCTCTGTTCTGGGGCCTCTCTGCCTTTCCTCGGCCTACATAGAAAGCCTTAAGAGAGAGCAAACCTCCCTGCCCTTCCATGCGCCTACATGGAAAGCCTAAGGCAGAGAGAGCAAACCTCCCTGCCCTTCCAGAGCAGCAGCAATGACCCCCAGGGAACAGAACAGAGCAGCATCAAACAGACAAACAGAAATGACATTGATAAGTCATGATGAAATCATGAAAAGGAGGAGCTGGGGTGGAGGCGGGTTGCAGCAACAGTAGGCAGGCCAGAGCAGTTTAAATAGGACACCCTGAATGAGATTCGCCAATTGGCAAACAGCATCAGAGAAACACTAATTTGTAATTTAAAACAGCCTTATTCAGTGCTTTAGCGGTTCAAATCACCTGGTCCGTTTGTGTTGGAGGGGAAGAGACCTCTGTGGATAATCCGACTTGCAAAAATAACCTCCTGAACCATGAACACTGAGGGAAATCTAACCAAGAGAAGTTTCAGCTGGCTGCAATTTACGGTCCTCACCGCTAGATGCCACTTAATCCCCCTAAATCTTACACACTGCTCCATTAATGTCTAACTTCACATTTCAAGCCAACCAATGTCCAATATGCATGTGGTCAATTCTCCTCATTGTCCACTCTTTATAAATCCAGGCAAGAACTAAACATACTTACTAATTCATGACATAAAGGCAAATTTGTAAATAGGACAAAAAGCGAACTTACTTTAATTGTTACTTATAGAAGATCAACAGGCAGGCTATATCTGATCCTCTGAACATGTAGAGTCTCGCTCAGGTCAGTGCTCCTCCTCTGAACCACACAGTGAGACATCAGTGAGATCACATCTGAGAGGCAGCAACAGGTCAGTCTGTGTTGCAATCTCTTCAGCCCAGTACAACCACAACGGGTGTTTTTCCAGCGCCAGGCGAACCACCCTCTCGTGTTCCCCCCCTGTGCTATTTTCAGAGACAAGCAGACCTCGCCCCTGCCCCCTCTGACAGCCCTCAGGGGAGCTACACTGCTTCTGGGCCAGGATACAGTCAGCAGATTGTATGATACAGAACATATTGTGACGTATACAGTGATGAAAGAATATCTAATGAGATCGATCCAACAGCTGCGTCTCTATCACTCACTCAGACAGGTTGCTACACACATGTATGAGAAACCAGGTCTCTGGGCACAGATATGTGAGTCCACCCCCCGACCCACATAGGAGCAAGACACTCAGGAGATTTTTACCAGAAGCAGAATTATCCACAGACATCCCTTCTCTCTCCACAACAAATGGACGAGGGATTAAAGCGGTGAAAACACTGAATAAACCAGTTTCACGTTACAAATCAGTGCTTCTCTGACGCTGTTTGAGAAGGACCACCGGCCTATCACATTTGTGCTCACCTTTTTCTCTTATAACTTATGAGTCAGACTTTCAGGAGCTTTTTATCAGGACCTAAATTATCCATAGAAATCTCTTTCTCTCCAAAACAAATGACCCCATGATTTAAACTGGTAAAAACTAGGGCTGCCCCCTAATAGTTGACCAAATGTTAGTTGACCAGAAAGGTCATTAGTCGGCAAGATTTCATTGGGTGTTTAGTAGCAGAAAAAAAAAAGTAAAACTCTACTAGGAGCTGTGCCTTGTGAAAATAAATCAAAACCTAATGACTGGATCATGTGGAAATTTAATTTGAAAGGGCGGACTCAGGAAGTGACCACGCTCAGCAGTCAGACAGGAGTCAGGTTAATTTCCAGGGCTGGTACCTGCGGTTATTCCACAGGCTAGTTAATAACATGTCAGGCAGGAAATCCAAAGTGTGGGATCATTTTGAGAAGGTGAAGGACGAACCCAAGGTGATATGTAAACTCATCTTCATTGGTCGACTACAAACATGACGTATCATCTGAAACATGGAAGTAGCTACATGCCCATTAGCCCACAGCGTCATTAACAGGCGGCTCGCTCAGTGTGTGACGTGCACTTGTAGATAAAATATAGGCCTATATTAATGAAGGTTCATTAGTACGGTTTTGTATTTCTCTGTAATGTAGCACAGTGTTAACAATGTTACTGATACTATTCTTTCTCACACCTTCAACTCAAACCATTGTGTTGCCCCGCCCAAAATATATAGTTTAATAATTAAATCAATATTGTAAACATGCGGGTGACTAGTCGACTAATTGCTCTAAATGATGACTATTGGTCGACTAGGACAATTCTTAGTCGAGGACAGCCCCATTAAAAAACGAATGAAGCAGATTTGTGTTTAAAAAAACTATATTTGTAATTTCTTTGAGTTAGTTTTTAAGTACACAATATCAATGTTTATTCAAATTAACTAAAATGTTGTTTCACATCTAGTTTAAGTTTAGGTTTAGCTAACTATGATAATCTTACTTTGCAGGCTATCTGAGGTTGTTTTTTTGTGTGGCTTTGTGTTAATTTTCTCTCTTTATGGTCGTTTCGCATTGCGTCATGGTGGTTTTGAATGTCTTTGTAGTTGTTATGTGTCCCTTTTAATGACCTCCTTTAGCAGGTGAACCCCCCCCCACCCGAAGTCTCAGGCCCCTGGGTCTGTTTCCAGCAGGGCCGTTCAGTAATTTATAGCTATACATAAACCCTGTCTGTTTTTGGCATCCATCCACAACTCCATACAGATAATAACTCTATATGGACCAACTGAGCTAGCAGAGTAAATATTGCCCTTGGTTTAGTGTTACATAAAAAGAAAAGAAGAAGGAAGCAGGCAGAAGTAAAAACAAAGAACCCATTTTAATGAAGAGTTTGATGCAATATATGAAAACTCCTAGTTTCTGTTGAAACCACAGCTACACATCAACTGAACGTTCATTAACACATGACATTTCTGCGTGACCAACTGACACTGATAATGACATGAGCGATTCTACGAATATCAAATCATCAATTAACAAAAAAATGAGTTCCAAACAACAGATCACAAATGAAAATACACACACACACATATACATATATATATATATATATATATATGTATATATAAAAAGATGAAACTATCATCTACAGTACAAAATATGTTACAACATATTTAAGCTATCAATTTTGTAGTATTTCTTTTTTAAACAATTCTTGATATGTGTGTAAAAGGCTTTCATACGTTTCTGTAGTCGAGACCAAAAGCAGAATGTGAGGCACAGTTATCAAAGACAAGGCAATACAAGTCCAACGTTATGGAAACATATCGACCTCGCTCGGCCTTCCTGTTGTCATTTATTTAAATATAATTATGTATGATTTCTTGTAACAATGTGTCTTACTAAAAATGACCTGCCGTGGCTCCAACTCTGTGTGTGTGTGTGTGTGTGTGTGTGTGTGTGTTTTAGCTCTTTATTGAACTTTGGACTTAATGATGGGGAACAAAACAAAGGTTATGTACAGACAGTGAGTGACGCAGCTACAATACTGTGATTTAAGCACCTGTTTTGAGGAAGTGAAGGCAGTGATGGAAACAGTAAGGCCCTTAATGAGATCGGTAGGTCGGTAAATTGATCTGTTAATTGACTGAAAATCAATCTGCAACTGTTTTGATAATCCCCAGAGCTCCTAAAGTCCTGAAAGGTGTAGTTATTTTATCTTGTGTGCACAGGATGATTATCTTATAGGAACTAGTTATTATCATGTGTGCACTAGGTGATGTTCCCACGAGATAACAGCTCATGCGTAGAGGTTATTATCTGGTGGGAAAAAGTTAATTATAAATAAAAGAAATTCACCTTTCAGGACTTTAGGGGCGTCATACTAACCAATTAATTATTATTTTTTAAGCAAAATTCACTGTCTTCTTTGACAGTTGACAGAATATATTTGGGTTTTTGACACTTCATACCTTTCTCTGACATTTTATAAACCAGAGAATGTGATCGTTAATCGATAATCGTGAAATTAACCACTGATGAAAATAATCGTCAGTTGCCGTCCTATGACACACACACACATGTACAAACATGGCTATAAGGGGGACTGACAATAACGACTGTGTCATAGAAACAGAAATCAGAACCTACAGTATACGCTATGTGAATGAATGAAGTAACAACAAACTGGTGCTACCGTCTTCATGAGAATATGTGTATTTTCTTGCGTTTAATAGGATCACGCCGTGCTGAATGTTACTGTATATATAAGAAACGGAGAGAAACCTACTTTATAAACAGGTGTAACTGTTGTTTTGAGCAGATCAGGAAGCACAGCTACAGTAGAAAAAGAGTCAAGAGTGATAAACTGAGCAGTGACTGCTCAGACTGTACTATATAAAGGTTGCTACAAGCAAAGTTCTCTGTTCACGTGCTGCTCAGCAGGATCAAAAATGTGAAGTACGTGGATTAACTGTAGCTTTAAAAGTGTCCAGATGAGTCTGACGTGAACATTATTAAGAGGCCGCTACTGAGAAGACCAAAAAGAAATGAGAACACTTTGGTCCATTTTTAATCTAGACATGCAGACACACACACATCCCTCTCAGTCTGAGTGTTGTATTACAATCTCAACTTCCTCTTTGCTCCCAGTGACTCTCTTTAGCTCAGCAGTAAAAAAAAAAAAAAAAAAAAAAAGGGGAGGAAAAAGTGCGTAGGCTGGGACAAAAACTTTCCATACAGTCACATGTTCACAACTTATTCCAACACTTCAAGTTATGTGAAGACATTAACCTCAAAGACCGCGTAATTATCTGCCACTTGCCCTGAAGTCATCGCGGCACGGCACTTTACTGTATTTTCTCACTGACTGAATGTAGGTCATGTGCTTCAATACAAAGACGCTGGAGGGCCTCATACTTAAACACTCAGGTGCTAAATATCGTCAGAATAGGACTACATGATACTTTAAGATTGCTATAATAGGAGTTAACTTTTTTTGCTGCAGGTTTTCCAGCATGGTAACAGTCCTCCTGTCACTTACCCAGTTTAACTGAGCGTATCGAGGATGTTTGCACCGTACAAATAAGGCTGCACACACTCACACACTCACGCGCACACACTCACGCAAACACACAAAATACTGGGCTACATAATTACACTTCCACATAATGGTAACTGAGCTTTGGAGACAAAAGCATAACGTACCAAAAAGAGAGAAACCCTGCGATACATCCACTCAGAATGAAGGGACCATAAATAATCACCTCATTAAATCATAACATTATTAAATAAAATCACTGATTCTGTCAAAATCTTTTGATTATAAATAAAATCTTTTGCCTCTGGTGAGTGGGTCTTCTTCAAAGCCAGCAGCTGACTTCTGTACCTTGTTCACCCAGCCCTCAGTTTCTCAGTCTCTTAAAGTGAAAGACAGACAGGAACCCTGGTGACCACCTTGACGACAACAGAACCAGTAGTTCAGTGTAGTGTAAAGTTGGCACAGTCTATGATCTGGATTGTTTCAATTGTTTGGCTCTGACTGCTGCTACTGCTGCACTCTGCTCCTGGTGATACTGTAAGGCATGGACAGCAGTGGCGCGCTGGGGACGAAAGTCGGGGAGCTGATTTCAGGAGGGTACGGCTGCAGGCGATTTTGCTTGTTGTCGTAAAGCTTGCGGACGACAATGCGGCAGAAGTCTTCGTTTTGTCGGTGACAGTTATCCAGGAGCTGACGGACTTTGGCAGTGCGCGTGGGCTGGGTCAAAATCAGCTCATAATCCTCCTGCATCAGCATGGTTTGAGCCAGCAGGGCATCCAAGCTCTGGTTCAGACAGGCCTCTGTCATCTGGGTGACGATCTCCTCACGCCGTGACGCGATCCACTGGGCGATTGTGCCTTGTGAGGGAGGGGAGTGCCGCAGGAGAGGAGGAGAGTAATCACCTGAAAGCGAGGAGAGAGAAGAGTGATTCAGATTTTGGTTGTAAATTTTGGTAGAACAATAAAAAAATTCATTTAAAGGGTATGTTTGGCATTTTTCAACATAGGCTGCAGAGAAAACAGGCTGCAATGTAACCACTATTGATGTCCACTACACACACTTGTTTTTGCCACTGACAGGCTCAAATTGCTATTGTAAGAGTCGCGCAACATGATGGAAATGATCCTTGCCGAGATCCACCTTTTTCATAAAGAGTAAGATCTGTTTTAATTAACCAGAAACAGCCCCAAAATCCCACTCTTCACACCCACCAGACTCCATTTAAATAAACACTGATTTTATTATCGTAAAACACACTTCATTCAAAGTGGGCAGAAACAGTATAAATCTCACAAAAGCCGTCTTGCCTTGTCTTTCAACTGTCCCAACAGTCACCAACTCTGGTTTGTTGACATAAACTCCTGATTCCACCCAGTTATATGCGAAAACATGCTGGCTCTATACACGCTAAAATGACTGTTTATTTAAATGGAGTCTGGTGGGTTTGGTGATAGCAAATTTGGAGCTGTTTCTGGTTGAACAAAAAGAATCTTGCTCTTTTACAAAAAGGTCTATCTCTGTAGGGATCCTTTCCATAATGTTGTCAGACACTTAGAATAACAATCTGAGCCTGTCAGTGACAAGAACAAGCACTTACAGTGAGCATAAACAGATGGTGCAAACATGTCCTGAGTGATTACATTGCAGCCTGTTTCTTGGCTGTCAGCTGCAGCTTTCTCACTCAGTACTGGACCAATATCAAAAACTGTTGCTCCCATTAGTCACTTAGACACAGAAACATGTGCAAAAATACTGATCCTTTAATTTAACTTTCCAAAACTTTTTTACAACTGCCACTCATTTCATCCATTATGTTTTAACTGCTGGTACCTTCTTGCTGAGGCTTGAGGGTGAGGTTATCCAGCCGTGTCTCACACTCAGATGCAGGCAGGCCTGGTTTCAGGGGTATGTTCAAATTGTTCATGGGCCTGGGACTCTGGCAGCCGTTCTGATTGTTGACGTCACAGTCGTCCTTCAAAGACTCGGGAGGCTCTAGAGTATGAGCTATAAACGACGATGGAAGCCCCTCTACATGAGAAAGAGAAGAAGAAGGAGAGGTGTGATGCACCCACGTGGCAAACCAAGTCTATACTGTATACATATTTTTGATGCCATCTCTGGTGTTGTTACCTTTAGAAGGCTCAGCGTTGCTGCTGCTGAGGGCGCCTGGCAGAGATATGTCTGTGTCCTGGGAGGAACAAGAGCCTGAGCCTGAGGTGGAGCTCTCCTGAGGCAGAACAAACACTGATGTTTAATTCACATTCTCACACAGATGTTAAAGAGATATCAAAAACAGACGAGGCTTAAATGTAGAAGTGCATCTCCAAGTATCACCGACGGCGTTTACAAGCACAAAATATTACTGTTTTTGCCCTTATTCTGAAAAAGATATTCCTACCAAGCTGTTTGCATGGCTAATGAAAATGGAAATTCCACTAATATTCCTGTTTACAGGCAGCCGTGCACACTCAGGTTAACATCATTGACTCCGTGGTGGTTCCAAAAAGAGGAGCAGCTTCAGTAGTGTGGAGTAAACTGCGGCGTCCTGAATGTTTTATGAACAGCCCCGGACTTCTCAGACTCTTTTAGCGAGTTATGGCTCAGAGGGAACTCATTCAGCGGCTCCTCTGGCAGCAGCACAGCGTCTCTCCCTCTCCTCTCTCGCCGTGTGCACACAGGAGTCGGTGTCGTCAAGTGATTTTGTCATAAACCTTTGGTAATGTAAACCTACGTGACGCTCATGGCTCGACAAATAACTACACATATGTGAATGTGTGATAGTTGTGGTATCATAACAGCCTGTCACAGGCTACAGCGTGATGATTAGAGGAGAAATGGCAGAGCATAAAGGTCCAGGTGGAAAAAAAACAACTCAATCATTTAGGATTTTACTAAAAGAAGGAAATCACCTGTTGATTCATATATATATATATATATATATATATATAGATCCCAGAAGACATTTTTTTGTGTTTGGAAACTGTTTAAATGTGTAATTTGTGGTAGATTTTATTTTGTTGACACAAACTACAGAAATGAGAGATAATTTTTGTTTAGTTTTTACTGAATATTTGAAGGCAAACTGTAAAACTGTATCACTTATTTTATTTTTTTACTAATCTGTCATATTGTCAAAAATACCCTGAAATATTGTGATATTATTTTAGGGCCATATCGCCCACTTCTACCATGAATACACATTTTCCTTTTGTTTAACACAGTTAATCCAATAAAGTTTTGGGTCTCTCTACGATATCTGAGTTGTTGTTTTTTTTTAAAAATGTGTGAAACCAATAAAAGAGTGTTAAGCCATTTGGAAGAGAAGAGAATCTCTGCTATGTGAATGTGATGATGAAGATGAAGTGGATCCCGGTTGCTTTAAGTGTGTCTTAGCAATGGAGAAAAACTGTAATCGGAAAATGCTACAGTCGGAAAAAAGGCCTTTGTCATAATACCCAAACAGAATACGCTGTTCATATGACCCGTATCAAATTCAGAATATCACCATATTCAGAATAGTAGTGGAATATTACTGTGCATGTTAACGTAGTCACTGTTTACTACTAAACTTTATCTCGACATTCCCACACACGTTTCAGTTACTGACCGGCCAGGGGCTGCGCCTGTTTTTCATGATGTCCAGGGATTCCTCATCACTCCTGTTCTCACTCCGTGGCTGGGCTGAACAACAGCCTGATCCGTGCATCAACTGTGGAAGAACAAGGAAGACGAAGGAATTATTGACAGGGAACAGTCAAATGTTAAGAATGTGTTCAATAAAATCAACTCAAACAAATCTGCTATTAACCCAAATACTTCATAGCACGACAGTGCACCATTAAATATTTACTTCACTAGTTCCTGCTGGATGTTTGCTTCCTTTCAGTGCTACTGTGCTCTGAATATAAAAGTTGTGTATCCCAGTTCTTATCAGTTAAATGTAATAAACAGTGATTTCTTAGCACGCACTTTCGCTTAATCAGATTAACCGCATGGCCTTGATCGAATTTCAACAAGCAAGTTAAACTCATATGTAGACACACACACACACACACACACACACACACACACACACACACACACACACACACACACACCAAGACCGAAAAGAGGAAGGATATGTTGAGGGGGGAAACTATGAAGTAAAGTTTTTGACCTGTCATCCTCTATTAGTCACAGTAAGAGTCAAACTGTCCCAAATTACACACAGCTCAACATTCAGCATTAGTTTGTAACCATATATTCCTGAACAGGGGAATTCCTTTATCCATCCACACAGTCACACTAGTTTTATTTCACCACCGATCGCTGAGACGTGACAGAAAAACAAAGAGGTCTTTCAGGTGATAATTACTTGTTTTTTTAATTGTCATGTTTCCGAGGAAAACCAACCGACAACATGTGTGGTTTCTTTCCTGTATTGCAGTTCTGCTTCACTCTCAGAGTCACACATTCCCCCACAGTTGGTCACCACATTGGTTGGGTGTTTAGTAAGAGGGAACACCTAATGTACAGTATAACTTGAGAGATAAAACTGCTTCCTGTAACAGTGAGTTGGTTCTGTAGAAACAGAATGAGTAGAAGGGACATTGAACTGGTGACATCACATGTCAGTGAGCCATAAAGTGTGTGACACGCACTAGTTTGAGATACTAACAGGGGTGTAACGATCCATCGATCCAGTATCATCAATGCAAAGTGAAAACATCGATCTATATCGTCATCTTCAATATATGCTTTTATTTTGAAAGTCTGTGCCACTGTCAAACAAGCAGCCAAGAGTAACACGAGGATAACATTATTTACTCGGGAATAAATCAGCAGTGTGGAAATATTTTCAATTTTGGAGAAAGGGGTCAACACACAAAGCACATGCCATACGCAAATAATGCCCTTACGAGATAAGACACAACATAACGTCACCTGCCTGGACGGGAATGTGATACTTTTGTTAAATGATGTTGTTGTTAATCCATGTTTTATGGCTGTTGGGAGAAGTTAAGCTTTGGGGCTTTAGGCCAGATAGACCTTAAGTTTAATGAAAAAGATAATGATTTGTGTTCAAATGAAAACATTTCTACGAGCAAAGGCTTTCTAGCAGAAATCCCTGAAGGTTAACTTATCCCACGTGCCGTTTAATGTGCGTTAGTGGAGTCAGTGTAAAGTAAACTTCACTGCACTTAAGCAGTCACAGTTATTTACATTAGTTGTTTTTATCTTTTATGGCCAAAAGCAAATAATGATGGCAGCTTCTTATGTAACCGACTGTGTTAAATGGGCATATATCATCTTATATCGATCACAGGCCCCTGATTCGCACTGAATCGAAATCTTATTGTGGCTGACGTTGTAATATCGGCAAATATCACACCATTGTCCAACGAATCGATATATCGTATCGTGATGAAACTGGCAGTATACACCCCTCAATACTAATGAACAGAATTTGATGACTAACCAATAGAAATATGAAGCATTTTAATCCAGCAATCCTCAGTTCCTCTCTAACAGCAAGGAAATGGCAATGGCAATGGTAAATATAAAAATGTCCGGCACTCTGACCATCCTGCTATGTTGACTTGAACGGAAATGTCTGCTCTACTTCAGCTGGGACCCCAACTTTCTTTCCAACTACTTTAATCTACAGCTACTACTAATCTACTACTTATATCACTTCAGAGACAATCACAACTATTCAACAAGACTCAGCCCAACTGTTTTTATTCTTTCTAGGTTCAGAAGTCAAACGGGCAACAACACTTTTGCTGTTGAATGGAATAAACTTCCAGTGTCTCTGAAACTTATCAAAGCAGAGAGAAATTTTAAGCAAGTTTTGAAGAAATGGTGCGCAAAAACCAATATTGTCCTTTCATGAGTCTTTTATTTTCAAATGTAAATATATGGATATTGTAATTGCGCCTGTCGGTCTTGCCAGACCCGGCATCTTGCAGCCCCAGAGGATCACAATGGAAATAAGCCTGTGGCTTCACTGTGTAATTTAATCTTCGACAGCTGTAGGTGTGTGTGGTAACTGTTTTCAGGTGAAGCAGTTGTATGTGTATTTTATGACTGTCGAATAAATCTATCTTTCTACTCTCATTCTATTTCTATGGTTGGTTCATCAGCAAAGTGAAGCAACTTGAATCAATCGATTACATAACTGACGGTTTGCTTTTGATTACCTAAAAAAAAAAAAACACTAAACATTTGCTGGTCATTGAACTTTAGGCTCTGGTGATGAGTACTTTTTGGCTATCAATCAAATGATAAAAATATTAGTGTAATCATTCAAAATGACTTCAGCACCTGTAGTGTCCTGTCCAATCAGCATAAAAACCCAAAGTTCTTACACAAACACTTGAAGTTTCCCTTCAGACACAATTCAAAGTATGCAAAAAAAGAAAAAAACTATATTAATACTATTATTATGTTTAACATGGATTTTCCTACATCATAGTTAAAAACACTCCTAATCTTTCTCCCTTATTGAGAAATTCTGGATTTGGCCTCCACCCCACCCACCAGCCCTACATGCAGTAGGTTTCGGTTTCAGTTGTCTCCAGTGTTGCTCATGCTAAGCTGACCAGTGAAAGAGTAGTGAGCATCAAGATGGCTAACGTTAGCGTTAGAGGAAACATCAGAGAGATTCAGCCACATATGTTTGAGTCTAAGTCAGATCTAGACTCAGATGAGGAGTCTGTTGCTCACCAAGTTAGCGACAAGCAGACATACTAGAAAGCTAAGTGTAGTTAGCATCTTTTATTTGTTTATGTTGTTTGTTAGCTTGTAGGCTAACTGACAATGGCTGACACAGTGTTAATGGTTGTGAACAGGGATGCATGATATTGGAGTTTTTGCTGATATCCGATATGCTGACATATAACAACTAATTTGACCGATAACCTGACAAGTCCGCTCTGCACTGGAGGTTTCAGATGTCTTTGCCGGTGTTATGTTGAAGTCTGTTCCCCTATAGATATGTGTTTCCCGCATCAGACACCCATTGTCTTTCCTTTAGTGACATAACTAATCTAGCTTGCCCAATGTACGTTTAAATCTTTTATGCAGTGCACAAATATCAACCCGTTCAACAGAAGAATGTGAAAACGCCTCTCTGGTGACAAACTTTGCACAGATAGAAGTCAGTAAAGTCGAGGTCAGACATTTCAGGGGACATAAACAGATGAAAAACACATTTTTGAGTGGAGGTGAAGAATAAAAGGACTGAGAAAAGACTCCTGACTGACCTTTGACCTCTTGATCTCCAACACGGCCTTCAGGAAGTCAATTTCGTCAAACCTCCTCACCATGGGCTCCAGCTCAATCAAACACTCTGAAATGACATTAAACACGCCACATCTTTATTGTATATCACACTGTGATATCTACACAACAACGCACGTGGATGAAAGTATTTTTTACTGGTATTGCTTTTCTTTTCACAGCTCCCTCTGCTTGCGCTGTGGTTAGAAACTTGCCAACGTTCACTGGTGGTTTTCGAGCTCAGTCGGTTATTGACGGTACTTTTATGGTCACTAACACCTCTAGTGCCAACTGAAATGTTGCAGTGATATTGTCAGTTTGTGGTTTCAGTGCCACAAGAAAATGTACGAGGAATAAAGACTTTCATTTCTTCTAACAATGTAAGCAATACACCATGACTGTGCTGCTGTGACTCTGCTGTTTGTGTGGGAGTTTCAGTGAGAGAAAGAAGATAAGGTGCAATCAGTCGACTTGCGACTTGCCAGAGACTACTGTCTGTCAGTATGTAGGGAATGTCTATGTTTAGGGCATGAAATCAAAATTTTCTATTCAGCCCTGCATCCACCAAAGCCTTCTTTCCAGCTGAAAATGCCAGGCACTCCTCGGAAAATGCCCATCTGGGAGCGCTTTGAAGACACAGCGGTTTTTTTTCAGCTGAAATGCTTTGGCCTCAGGAAAAATACTTTGGTGGACACGGCCCCTAAATGTCAGATGGAAAACAACACATTTGTAAAATGTGTTACAGTAAAGACAGCGGAGAAAGTTTCAGTAATGTGACAGGAAGCTGACACTGAGTCACTGCTTTGTCAGGGTCAAAATAAGCAGTGACTGGGAGGATTTATCTGTTACTCAGCATGAACAGAGATGACATCGCAAAGTGTGAAACAGGTCAAACTGGTACAAGACTGTGGTTCTTTGAGAGTGGAATTTGCCAGAAATGAATTCCTGCGGTTCAGTTGACTCTGTGTGAGCTTACTGAGGAAGGAGGGTCTCTCATCAGGGTTAGAGGTCCAGCCGCTGGTCATCAAACTGATGAGTGTGTCTCGGCTGGGGATGTCAGCGGGCAGGCTTTCCAGATTGGTGTCAGGACGTATCCCACGGAGCACGCTGAACATGATCTGCATGGGGTTGGTCACCTCTGATCACACAAACAAACACAGACCAGGGATGAGTCTGGTAACACCATGAAAGTTCACTGAAACATCAAACTTGGATATGAATTGAAAAACAAACAGGAGTGTGACATCATAAAAACTGTGTTACCTTCAAATGGAATCTGCCTGGACAGCACCTCCCACATGATGATGGCGTAGCTTTAATGTAAACATGCAGGAGAGAAACAGTTAAGGGAAGTTAGAGTTACATCACTCTTCTCCACTGGCATTCCCCCTCTGACCCGAGGGACTTTACGACAAGCTGACCAGAGGGGCTGCTTTGAGGAAGAACAATGACAATGGTTGCAGCAATCCAAACCCAGTGCCCAAAATTTTTTAGAGACTGCATCAGCCACAATCTGGTACAGATTCAGCCACAGAGGAAAATGGATTTCTTCTGACAGATTCCTGAAATCAGACCATTTGCCCAGCATGACTGACAGATTTGGTCACCGGAACAAATCGCTGCACTGTTCTGTATTGGTATGCTAACAATTCAGCCCCATGCCGGGAAACACTCTCACAACTTGCCAGTCGAGAAAGCGTTACTTCCTCGTAGTGCCGACCATGCTGAACAAATATTTACTCTATCAGAGTTTAACTAGAATTACCACCTCGTGGTTGTACGCCTCGACCTGCCAGTTAAGTTATACATATCCCCATCTGTCCAGACTCATATGACAGTAGACAGTGATTTAAATATGGATGTTGCTGCACAGAAGTTACAAAGTCCAAAATGTGGATGCTTCATACTCATCTTCAACATGACAGCACAGAAAGTCTATACAAACAGCACAGTTTCAAGGTGGACACCCAAGGTCAGTGTCACCAATTAAGTATCTGACCATATGTCTCGGCTTCTGTTGACGAGTTTTGATGCTGAATAATGTTTTTTACTTTTAGTGGGTACTGCAGCTGCCCTTACAAAGTGTGTACTGTTACTATCGGGACATCCTGCTACTACTACTACTCTTGCTATTATGTCTGTAACCTTGGAGATAAAACAAAATGCTTTTCACCAGATCCTCTGCCTTAACACCATCCCTCCGACTTCCGCCTCAACTACAAGCCAAAATGGCCCCAACCAAGAAAAAAGAGAAAAAGAAGGTGCGTTCAGCCTCAACGAGGTGGTGACCAGAGGGTACACCATCGATATGCACAAGCACATCCATGGGGTGGGTTTCAAGAAGAGGGCCCCATGAAAGAAGCGAAAGAAGAGGAAGCGTCATGAGGACGAGGACTCCTCCAACAAACTGCACACCCTGGTCACATACGTTCCTGTCACTACATGCAAAGGTCTGCAGACAGTCGGTGTTGATGAACTACTAAACCACTTAGTTTCTCCTCTAGGATGTCATTATCCACGGTAAATAAAAAATCAGAATAAAAAAAACAGATAAATAGTCCCAGTTGCGGTTTACCTCGTCATATGGTTTCTATTTTCTTTCCCCCTTTTACTTTTTTTTAGAGCCTGCAGGAGCAGACGAGTCCAACCTCTACCTAGACAGCATTATTAGCTGTATCATTGTCTTTTTGTTACACAGGTTAACACTTGTTTTCCAGTCTTTTTCATACTGTCCTTCATTCATTCGAATCCTGTATGTTGTGTATGTCCATCACCTGAATATGAGCTGTCAGGCTGACATGTGTCTGCGGCTCAGTTGACGTGACGTACCTTCCGCTGCGCAGAGGATTGTGGGTCAGAATAGCCAGAAAAGCATGCTGGCTTGCAAACTGCAAAATGCGACCGGATGCAGTACAACATCCTGGTATTTTTGGCACATTGCATTTGACATACTATGTATTGGGACATACTACATCTATTAGTGGTGTACTATATAGTATGGTAGTATGGGTATTGGAATGCACATATTGTGATATCACAGTGAAGTTGACCTTTGACCTTGTGGATGTAAAAGTTCACTACTTATCCTATTAGATATTTGCATGAAATTTTGTAACAATTAGTATATGAGTAACGGCCAAAAAAATGTGCTTTGGTAGGTTACAATGACCTTTAAACCCCCAAATTCTGATCAGTTCTCTTTAAGTTCCCTTAAGGTATTCCTTAGATATCTTGTAAGCAAGAATGAGACAACCCCAAAACATAATGCCTCCAACCATGGCTGCAGCGGGCAGGGAGGCATAAAAACAGTACAATGAAGTCATTACAGCGCCTGACCACTGACTATCTGAACGTCATATACGTAAAACATATTTAGATCAAACTCATGTTATAGACACTAAAACCATACCCAGATTTACTTGTTGCTGTACATTATCTAACCTATTTCTGATGACAAGTTCTTGAGGTTTGGTGTCTCACCTGTACATGTCGTGTTTCACATCAGCCCGGCGGCTCTTGGATGGTTCGTACTTCTCGGGGGGCATGTAGATCACTGTGCCCCCCATTTCTGTGGGCTTGGACCCCGAGCCTTTACTGACGGACAGCTGTCGCCACTTTGAGAGGCCAAAGTCTGCGATCTGCACGGAACAAAAGCAGAATATCACCATTAATTGATCATTCTAGATATATGTTTCTTTTAAACATTTTTCTTTTCTTTCATCAGCTTTTTCTTTTATCAATTAAAGACAACTGATAAAGACTCCAAAACATTAGCTGCGTTGTAGGTGAATTGTCCAATTATTCCAAAAGAATAAAAGTTGGGGCTGCAACTAACAATAATTTTCCTTAACGATTAATTTGTTGATTCTTTTCTCTATATGTTGTCTGACAAATGTCAAATAATTGTGAAAAATGGTGAAAAATGACCACTTAAATTTACCAGAGCCCAAGGTGACACAGGCTGCGACATATACACTTGGGGAATGTTGACACCGTCACTTTATGTCCACTATCAGCGCTTTTGTCACTGACAGGCTAAGATTGTCATCAATATTATGGAAAGGATCCCTACAGAGATAGATCTTTGTGTTAAACAGTAAGATCCTTTTTGTTCAACCTGAAACAGCTCCAAAATCACCATCACCAAACCCACCAGACTCCATTTAAATGAACAGTAATTTTATCACAGTAGCACACACTTCATTCAAAGTGGACAGAAACAAAATAAAACTCACAAAAGCTGTCTTGGTTTGTCTTTCCACTGTTCCAACAATCACCAACTCTGGTCTGGTTGAAATGAACATGTAATTCACCCTGTAGGATGTGAAACATGTTGGCTCCATGCACACTTAAATTACTCTTTATTTAAACGGAGTGTGGTGGGTTTGGTGATGGTGATTTTATGTGTGTTTCTGGTGAAACAAAAAGGATCTTATTCTTTAGCATAGGGATCCTTTCCATCATGCTGTCAGACACTTAAAATAACAATCTGAGCCTGTCAGTGGCAAAAACATACATTGATGATGCGTACATTCCCATTGCAGCCTGTTTTGCGGCTGCCAGCTGTTCACATTAGTCACTTAGACACAGAAACATAGGAAAATAGGGTCCAGGTTGAAAAACACCAAAGTTAACCTTTAAAACCTTGAAAAATGACTGAAACCATAATTAAGACTTAGAAAAATGTAAAAACTAGTTGTGTGTTCTTCTGTACAGCTTCTATTGGTTTCTGTGGGTCAGCATGGAAATTCACGTAACATGTGACATCTGTGAGATAATCTCTTACCATGTACACACACACACCCACACACACACACACACACACACACACACACACACAATGACAATGAAAGTAAGCACACCCACACTCACATGTTTTTCCCTTTCATCACAAATACAGTTCACACTGTGCCAAATTCTCTCTGAGACACACACCTTAACATGAAATTCACCATCCAGCAGTATGTTCTGCGTCTTTAGGTCATGATGTAACAGAGGTGGATTCATGTTGTGAAGGAAGTTAACCCCCAGGGCAATCTCATACAGGATCCTCAGTCGCAAAGGCCAGGCGAGCGCGGGGTACATGTCTTTCTGTGGGCAGAGACGGTTATAAAAACGTAAATAAAGGTCAGTCAGTAAAACGTGTTTAGATAAGTGTTATACTGCACCTCAACTACGATACGAAGCAATTTAAGAGCAATAAACCGAAGGGAGAGAACAGTTACTACACAGACCCAGGTGGGAATTTCCCCAGACTATATCGGTCCACTTTTCTTTCTCTTCCTCTGCTTGTCTCAAAGTTTCATCAGAGACTGTGAATACTTCCAAGTTTCACTTTTGCTTGCGGCCCCAGAGGCATGAACGCCACGACAGCGTACAGGCACATGATGAACTACACATAAAAGAGATGGAGCTTGCCAAAAAATGACAGAGACTCTTTCACTTGAGCCATGTTGGCAACAAAACTGCAGAAACGAGAACAGTGGAACGTTTGAGATGTTCTCTACATTTGTGAGTGTGTCATTCGACTGAATACAAAACACTTAATACTTTTTGCTTCTGTCTAGTTTCATATTAGCACTCCTTTCTTGAATGAATGAGGAAAATAAAACACATGCCTTATAGGCAACGAAAGCTGCCATCTTTTTAATCCTTATTCCCAATTAATACTTAAAAACTGAGCCTTGTATTGAGATGTTAGGACTAGATCGGTCTCTGAATTACAAGGTAATAAAGGTACCTCGTGGAGCAACAGGTCCAGAGAGCCATTGCTCATAAACTCGGTGACTATGCAGAAGAACTCGGGTTCGTTGCAGATGCCAAAGATCTGGATGATGTAGTTGAACCTGGCTTTGTGGAGCACCTCAGCCTCCTTCAGCAGGCAGTTCCTTTCTCTGAAACACAGCCAGAGATAAAGAGTCAGTCCTCGCTCTCACACAAACTGATAACATGCCAAAACAATGATGACATTTGCGGTGTTGTGGGTGAACACAGAGTTACAGGAAGCACACCAAAGGAATGAATCTGTCATCAGGGCTCGGCAAAATGGTCTAAATCATCACCACAATATTGATCTGGATACTTTAAAGGTTAACTTTGGTACTTCTCGACCTGGACCCTATTTTCCAATCTTTTGCGACTAAGTGACTAAAAGTAAAAACGATTTTTGGAACTGGTCCAGTGTTGAGCGAGAGTTGGCAGCTGTGAAATGGGCTGCAGTGTAACTTCTTGGGGCATCAGCACCGTCAATTTACGACCAGGTAAAGTGCTTGCTTTTGTCACTGACAGGCTCAGATTGTTAATATAAGTGGCTGACAACATTATGTAAAGGATCCCCTCAAAGACAGACATTTTGTTAAACAGTAATATCCTTATTGTTTACCTGGAAACAGCCCTGAAATTGCTCTCACCAAAGCCACAAGACTCCATTAGAGCAAACGGTAATTTTGGGGTGTACAGCCAGCATATTTTTTTTTTTACATCTAACTGGTTGTATTAAGGGTTCAGTTGAACCAAATAGGAGTTTTTGAGTGTTGGAACTACATATATGTATATAATAACAACATTATTGAATTATTTAATCATACCATCACAATATGATCTAGTTGAGATCCAATAAATGATTGAAATGATAACATTCTGTTATTTCCCACCCCTAAATTTCACCACATCATTACACAAGAGAGTGAGGAGTCACTGTTCTTAAAAAAACAACAGTTTTGTGCAGCTCAGCTTTCAATATGTGGAGTAAGTAAGTTTCTCTTGAACCTTATCTGCAGGAAGGAAGTGATTATGACAT
Source organism: Epinephelus moara (assembly GCF_006386435.1). Classification (NCBI taxonomy): domain Eukaryota; kingdom Metazoa; phylum Chordata; class Actinopteri; order Perciformes; family Serranidae; genus Epinephelus; species Epinephelus moara. Next base: position 16,348,230 of record NC_065526.1, on the reverse strand, counting down.
CTAGAGACAAACCCTCCAGCTGGTCCAAAGAGAAAACAATGAAAGATGAGAGACTCATCAATAGAACCTATTAAAGCCTGACCTCTTAGTATAGGCATATGTTGTGTGTTGGCCTATAAGTAACACGAAACATTAGTACAGAAATACCAAGATATGTTTAACATGACTTAGAAATGGGGTCTCTTCTGCATAGTTTGTCCATCAAAGAGCACTGGCAACCTTCCTATTTAATATCTTGGTTGCAATTCTTTACCAACTAAATTTAATGAATCCTTGTGAAAAATGTTTTGCATGTATGTTTAAATATGTCATTATCAGATCTTTACACTCAAATGAGCCTTAAAAATCCAATACAGGTGACCTGTTTCTGTTATCAAAAAGTTATGAGAGATAATTTTGAGTGGACACCTATCCCATCATTATATACACCAGTAAGGGAGTCAGTCCTCTCAAAGTAAAATGTACCCTGAAAGAACAATATATACATTATTTTTAAGAAGTGTGTGCAGGTTTAAATATGTGGATTTGAGCCGTTTCTTCAACTGAGCTGCAGCAAGGCATAGACAGGGCAATTAAACAACACATGACATACTATGGATTAAGGGTGGGAGAGGATCCATGATACGATATCACGATACTTGAGTCACGAATCAATATTATTGTAATTTTAAATATGTCGCGATATGCTGAGTATTGCACTCAAATATGTTGTGATTTTTTACCTTTTTTCAACTGTAAATTATGTTTTAGCATCTGTTTTATCTAATAGGGTAAAGTTTTCAGTCTTTTCATCTCACTTCAGCCGAAAAAAGCAATTGATTATATTACTCTAGTAGGCTAACTTAAGTTTAATTTGTATGTCATATTAATCATTTATATAACAGAATAATTGATGCTTGGCACTGTGTGATGACGTGATTTTGCCACTCAAAAATACTGCGATACTACGCTGTATGGATTTTTTCCCCCTCCCCTACTACGAATACATTTACCTGTAAGCCTCACATTTGATTAAAACCATAGATGTAGGTTTCATTTCAAAATTGGGGGGTACACATATGAAAGAGGAGATTTGAAGGTCCTCGACTAGAAAATTTTGCGCATCAAACACTTAATTTCCTAATGTAGGAATACTTCCTACATCTATTTCCAAGCAGGTGCATTGGAGAGGGACAAGCACAACTTGTAGAAAAACTCTGTAACGAAGTAGGAGTGGCTGTGAGTTTGTAATCAGTCACATTACCCATGTGCAGTGAAAAGGCAAACACACCAAACATCAATTTCTGTGACAATCTACAATATTATACATAGAGACAGAGAAATAAAGAAGTCAAAATTAAAAACTGCATTGTGACAATCATAAAATCACCCCAAAATTGGGGGGGTACACATATGAAACAGGGGATCTGAAGGTCCACTAGAAAATTTTGAGCACCAAACACTTAATTTGTTGCATTCTGGTTAATTATTTGCACCGATTTGTGCATTTTCTGCATCAATTAAAGGTGTAAGAGTCTTTAAAGTCCTTTGCTACTTTAATGCTTTTATTGGAGAGAACAAGTGCACATGTCCTAAATATTGAGGGGGACGTGTCCCCTGCGTCCCCCTGAAATCTATGCCTATGATTGAAACTGACACAATTTCTAGTCTTGATGCTCTGATGTCCACCATAGACTGTTATCTCTGATTGCACAATCAGTAGATGCTAACTTGTGTGTAGAAAACTCACTGGATTAACACCGTATTATTAATTCATGTATAAGTATGCAGCTGTTAAAATTCCTCCCAAACACTGTGGATGGCCTAGATTGTTACATGAAGACGTCATATCGTCACAGGGTACCTTTCTCCAACAGGACAGTCGAGTTTCAGGCACTTGATGGCCACAGTGGTCCTCCAGTCCGAGTGCTGCGCCTTGAACACGGTGCCGAAGCCTCCTCTGCTCAGGTAGTACAGGTCGGTCAGCTTCTGGTAAGGGATCACCGGCAAGGTGCTGGTCAGACTGCCAATGTTCATACAGCCCATAGCCGCGTGCGGCTCCATAGCAGTTTGTGAGCCTTTTACGGGAAGTCTCTGAGGATTTATCATCCACTAGGTCAGCCAGTGAAAGCAGAACTGCCCTTTATGGTAATCGCAATGAGGAAGAGCTCTGCCCATTCACACGCGTGCCATAATGTCGCTGACTGCAAGCAAGCTAGGCTAATGTAGCTGAGGAGGACGGCTGGAAAAGAGCACCCGAGAAATGCTTCACCTGTGTCCCGACGAAAAACGGCGAGGACCCGACGACTGCAATTAAATGTTCGCGTGTTCACCTGCCTGTTTGTTCATGTGATGCAGCCAGACTGCCTCTAACCAGCTGTCACAGGCGGAGTCAGACAGAGACAACAACAGCGAGCAAAGAGCGCCGCTGTCATTTAAGGCAGGTGGGTTTGTTGTTGCTAATGACGACACGCTTCCGGGTTTTTGTGAGATGCGTTCAGGGACATATGTTTTTCCTACTCAGACATTTGACCTAAATTTTATTTTATATTGGGACTGATTTTCTAAACAGTCCTTTCAGCACAATCACTCAAAGAGGACTTACAAGCCTAAATATGACGATGGGGTGTTCATAGGTTGTTTAAATAACCACATCCTTTAGACTTTAAATTCACATTTATGTTTCAGTTTCGTTCTCTGAGCATGAACTCAACTGTTCATGTCCGTGGTTTTTTTTAACATGCTGGAATTTCCCAAACATGGGGCTTTCCTGTAAAGCTGCTGATCTTTCTTGTGAATACCTGTTAACGTAAAAATGGACAATCACGCCTCACACATCATACAAAAAAGTTCACTTCAGTGTTTCACATGCTTAACATACTGTTCTAAGCACAACTTTACAACCAAGAGGCAAATAGAATTCCCCAAAGAGAAGCCTATTAAGTAGGTATGATTGTTAAAATTGAAAAAAAAATATACATAAGACAGAGAATCCTGTAAAAAGTTCCTACAAATATCAGGAAATCTGCAATATCCACAGAAAATAATCTGCTCATAATTCACTGTAATCCTTCATTTTACACAGAGTTCCTGCATTTAGGTACAGTATTTGGGTTATTTGTACAGTTTTATCAGTTGTTTTGCACTGTTATTGTCATGCACTGAATATCAGAACAAAGGAATACTTTGCACATCTATTTCCAAACAGGTGCGTAGGAGAGGGAAAAGCAGAACTTGTAGAAAAATTGCTGCACACTAGCTGTTTAACAAAGAGAAGCCCTCTGAAGTAGGAGTGGCAGTGAGTTTGCAATCAGTCACGTTACACACGTGCAGTGGAAAGGCATAAACACACAACAAACATCAATTTATGTGACAGTCTACAATACTATACATAGAGAGATAAAGAGGTTAAAATTAAAAATGGCATAGTGACAGTCATAAACATACCCCCAAAAAGTTTACATAAGGTAGGTAAGTTAAGAATAAATGGTTAAGTCCTTATTGTTATGCAGTATACATTGGAAAATAAACCTGTAGGGATTTGTTTGCATGGAAAGTGAGCGTCAATACACAAATAGGAAACGTCATAATAAATACAACAAGGCCTCAGGGTAAAAATAACATCAAAATATACAATCAGTGCATTAGAGGACAGCACACAGACAAACTCCAGATACATTTAAAAGTCCAGATTGTAGGATTCAGGAGGATATATTGGCAGAAATGGTAAATAAAATCATAAGTGTGTTTTCTTCACCTGAAAATTAAAGTTGTTGTGTTTTTGTTACCTTAAAATGAGCCATTTACATCTACATAGTGAGCAGGTCCTTGTCTTGTTCCTACAGTAGGCTAGACCGGACAAACTAAACACTCACTCTAGATAGGGCCATCGGCGTTTTCATGACCACCAGATCCATTTGTTTTGGACAGGAAGAGACCACTGCTGATAATTCTGTTTCCAGTAAAAAACCTCCGGAACGTCTGGATCTTAAGTTATCAGAGAAAAAGGTGAGCACACATTAGCAGGTGCTGTCTGCGATGAACTTGGAGAAACACTGATTTGTAACATGAAACTGCTTCATTCTGTGTTTTTACCAGTTTAAATCACTTGGTCCTTTTGTTTTGGAGAGGAAGAGACCTCTGCAGATAATCTGGCTGCTGCTAAAAACCTCCTGACACAGAGTTCACCCCTGGCATATGGGAGAAATTTCAGCCAGGTGCAATCTGCAATCCTCACTGCTAGATGCAAGAAAAATCTTACACACTGTTCCTTTAAGTAAATCAAATAATACAGTGTGGTCTTACGTAGAAACTAACATTGGTAATAATAAAATTCTAAATCCCAATTAAAGTGCAACACTAATCTTGTGGAATAATACATTTACACTGTAATAAAATATCATGATAATGAATATATGTCACTGAGGTCTGTCCATACACTTCCTTTTATGTTATAGTGATCTTATTGTGTACAGTATCATGTCGGTGTGCACAAGGTTTCAGTATGACATGTTGTAGATTTGTTGTTTGAGCTTTACTGAAACAGGAAGAGAAACTTCCTGTCTGGGTGGGCTGGACCTACACTGAAGCACATGATTCACTGGAGCACGTGCTTGTGGCGTCCACCTTGTAATCTGAAACCCCTGTGAAGAAGAGGGCGTCGACAAATCAGTTATAACTGATGCTTAGGTGGAGCTCACGTAACTTGCCTAGAGTTTGTCATGATCCAGCAAGACAGTCCTTACTCAGTTCAGGCAGCCCTGCTGTGCATCATTTTCTCCAGCTCTGACAGACAGAGAATTTGCACTAAGCTGATTTGAGTAGGCTCCTACACTCCTTGTGTCCTGTGTGTCCTTGTGTTTAATTAATTAAATCTCTACACTTATGGTATCAAAAGCTCACCAAGACCACTACAAATGTCTGTCACCTTTGTTTCAGTCCCATTCCCAGTGGACTGGACTGGAGAGAGCAGGCCATGGACCAAAAGGGGGTCCCGTATACTTTGTCCATGAACTGTGAGCCCTTTCTTCCAGAGAGTTTTTCCTGGATGAGATGAGTTGGACCCTGGGGCTCCCACCCTAGATGACTCCTTGAGTAGATCCAGAGGAGACATGTTGAATGGGTCATCCACACTGCTGGAGGGTGAGGGGAGTCGTGGGGGTAGCTGGGTGGAGAGACCCATCACCCTGATGCTGCTGGGCTACAAGTTCCTGGAGGAAAGTGTGAAGTTCACGGTAGGGATTTTACATATCTGCCATTTCTTTCTCTTTTTGAAGATGTTTTTTTGGCTTTTACCTTAATTTGACAGGGCAGTGTTACGTGTGAGAGGGGGAGACAGAGGGGACGACATGCAGCAAAGGGCTGAAAGCGAATCTGTGGTTGCCGCGGCAATGGCACTGCCCTTATACATGGGACATTTGCTCAACTCACTGAGCGACCAGGCACCCCATACATATCTGCCATTTCTAAAAAAAAAAAAAAAAAGCCAAACTTTATAGTGAATCCATCGATGAGAAAATGTTTAGGTAAAAACCTTGATGAACACTAGTATGATGATAAATGGGTGGATTAACATTTAAAAATAGCCTTTGTCTGATGATGTAGGTGACGTCACACTGACATCATGTGACTTCCTCTCTTGAAAAAGCTGCGCCTGTGTGTGTTGACTGCACAGTACTGATGACTGAGCAGAATCGGTCACAAGTGTGATCAGGTCGGTACATTTCGCAACAGCAGCTGCACTTAAAATCCCCCTTCTTCAGAGGACGTTGCTTCATGTTCTGTTTTTTTGTCTTTATCTTGCTCATCAGCTCACCACTCTTAGGTAGATTGTAGATGCTGTCTGATGTCACAGCTCATTTGTGGCGCCTGCGTTGGCCTCTGTGTTGTAGTTTTGTAAGATCCTGGGTGGAGAGGGTGGATGACTTCAAGAACTTTGGTGTCTGACCTGGGCACTGCACACTGACTCATTGGTGAGAAAGGCAAGGCAGAGGCTGTTTCACCTCAGGCGCTTGAGGACATTACGGATATGCCCTCAAATACTGAAGAATTATCCTATTATAGATTAGTTTCAAAGTTAGTGACTGGCTGGTGAACACAGTGAAGCACTAGGCAGAACCACAAGGCCCTGCGAGGAGTGGTTAGTGCAGCTGGACATACAACAGGAGCTGCTTACCCTGCCTGAAGATGTTTACACCAGGCACTGCATAAAATAAGGCCAGGAGAATCTTTAAAGATCGCAACCACCCAGATAACTGCCTTTTCTCCCAGCTGAGGTTGGGAAGAAGGAAGAGCTTCTTCCCTCAGGCCAGAAGGATCCTAAGTAAAGACACAGCCTATAACTGCCCTTAAGTAAACACAATGTGGGTGTCCAGTGTACAGTTGTAATAATTATAGATGCATTACACAGTATTTATTCATCATTTAACAAGGTATGATAATCATCTTTATAATAGCCATTCAAATAATGTTTATAAATAGCTGACAAACCATTAAACAAATATGTGGTCCTCATCTTTCTGTTTTAACAAATGATTTCTTTAATGCTAACAAATCATTTGGCAACCACTGAAAACCAGTACATTGTTCTGCTGGGAAACCTTTGGTTCTGGCATTCATGTGGATACCACCTGACATGTTCCACCCACCCAAACACCGTTACCCCCCTCATGTCAACAGTACTCCCCAATGGCAGTGGCCCCCCAGCAGAAAAAAACAGCCTGCCACACTACAACAACTGTTTAGAAATGGCCTGTGGAGCGTGACAGAAAGCTCAAGGTGTTGACCTGGCTTCTAAATTTCCCAGGTCCCAATCTGCTCAGGGATTCTTGTGATGTGCCGGTACCCCAAATGTACCCCTAATCCAAGGTGGGGCCTCCTTGGATCAGACGTGGCTCTGACCTGTCGAGGCATGGACACAGGATCTCTGGGAGTGTCCTGCGGTGTCTGGCACCAGTGCGCTGGCGGCAGATCCATTTAGTCCAGTGGGTTGTGAGGTGGGTTAATGGCACGTGCCACACATGCTCATTCAGATTGGGATCTGGAGAATTTGGAGGCCAGGTTGACACTTTGAGGTCTTTGTCACATTCCTTGGGCCATTCCTGAGTGATGTTTGCAGTGTGGCATGGTGCATTATCCTGCTGGGGGGGCCACTGCCATTGGGGAGTACTGTTGCCATGAGGGGGGGTACTTGGTCTGCAACGGTGTTTGAGTGGGTGGAACATGTCAGGTGGTATCCACATGAATGCCATTTATCAAAATCAATCGATAAATACAAACTCTACTCTAAACAGTAGAAAAGAAGTAAATGAAAGGATAAGAGCACAAAGTAGAATAATAAATAAATATGTTGATGATAATAAAATGATATGCCAACTAATAAAACTGTAAAACAGACCAAAATGTGTAAGTAAATAAATACGAAATGAATCAATAAATACATGGGTGAAGATCAATTAAAAATTATAAAGTGTTGTGTTGCTCTGAAAAAGGAAGAATCTGTTCCTCCACCAAAATGTGAATATGATATAACAAATGAACTTAGTTATTAATGTGGTGTGTTGTATAGAGTTTTGATGTCAAAGACAATTTTTTCCAGAAGGTGGCAGCGTATCAGCAGTTTCCAAAGATAAAGCTGCTGCACCGGAATTAAAGGGATGCTGGGAACTTGATGTTCTGTTCCCATCACACATGAGGACATCGCTCTCTAAACCTTGAACACAGTGCTCCATCATAATGGACTGTGTAGCTCTTAAAAACTGAATGACGGTGTTACAATCACTGAGTGTGTGTGCGCTTGTGCGTGTGTGTGTTCCATCTATTTAAAACCTCATTCATACTAACCTCATTAACAGACTGAAGCAGAGCCACTTCATTCATTCTATTTGTGTCTCAGAACAAATGGCAGACGTGAGCAGAGACTTGGAGCTCTGGGAGCAGGCTGCGTTCATTCTGCCACTCTGAATGCATTTGTACATCATTTTATTTGTACTGTATAATGAAAACAAGCAATGTGAACTCGGACAACTGAATATAAACATGACGTCTCAGGAGGCTGAAAGTGCTCCAGCTATCTAACCATGACATTAAACAATATCTACAAAAGCAAGAATGAAATAAACATGCATTGTTAAAGGGGAAACTGTGCTATTTTTCAGCCGCTTCTTTGTCATTGATTTCAGTGTCAGACAACGACACAAAAACGTACCTTTTATGGCAGTGACAGTGTGAGGTTGTAACATGCTCGGCAACAACATAATATAAAGAGCTGGACTTTCCAGTCAAACCCTGGACATTTCCCTGGGAGCCTGTTGTTTGCTTCCCCACGTGTACAGAGAGTGCAACAAGCAGAAACTGTAAATTTCCTGTGAAAACAGAAGTGAATTTGAAAAGACACAATGCATGTAACAGGTGAAAATCTGATGACAAAGCGTCAACATTTGAGAAGATGAAATGAAAACAAAAAAAATATCGCATGTTTTTGTGTCTATGTGACTTGTGGGAAAACAAATGTGCGAAACAGGCTGCAGTGTAACCACTCGTCACAGGCACGCCCCTTCAATTTATGTCAGCTGTGAGCACTTGTTCTTACCGCTGACCGGGTCAGATTGTTATTATGAGTGTCTTACAACATAACGCAAAGGGAAGTAAAGCATTTTTCTGCACCGTCAATCTCTTTGTGTCCAAGTCTCAGTAAAGAGAAGTCTCGTTCTGACATCTCACGAGAGGTGTGTAGTTGCAGGAAGAAAACAGTCGAAACACAAGTGAGAGTTAGAGAGAGGAGTGATGGTTTGGGGATGAAGGTCCAGGGCTCGAACCCTGCTGGGGTCGACGCAAGCAAAGGCATGCGGTCGCAAGAGGTTCTCACTGCCGAATCAAACGGGATCAGATTCCTAAAGGAGGCTTCAGGATAAGAGAGGAATCCGGAATCTGAGGTAAGTCCTCAACGTTTGCGCATCTCAAGCACGTTGTAGACGGAGTTTCCCAACGTAAAAGCGGATTCAGAGAGAGGAGTGATGGTTTGTTGTGTTGGAGTTCAGAAAGCAAATATTATTTTTATCCGAAAGATTTTCAATGTCTTGGCTCAATATTTAGCTGATTTTGACAACATAAAAAAAGTCTGCAAGATTTCAGAACAAGTCTTGTTGTGTTGTTAGTGAGATTTTAACACCTAACAGACCAGAACAAGTGAAAGGTACGGAAAAACATTTCATTCCTCTGTAGGGTTCCTTTTGTAATGTTGTCAGACACTCATAAGACAATCTGAGCTTGTAAGTGGCAAAAACAACCACTTTTAATCAATGTAAATTAATGGTGCACTACAGCCCTGAGTGATTACATTGCAGTCTGTTTCACCGCTGTAGGCTGTAGCGGTCTTGCTCAGCGCTGAACCCGTTTCAAAAATGGTTGCTCCTATTAGTCACTCAGACACAAAAACACAGAAAATAGGATCCAGATTCCAAATTTTCAATAAGTTGCGCTATTGCAATTTCTCCTGTTTGCTAACACATTTGTTATGTCAGCTTCAGGACTGTCAGCAACCCTCCCATCAAAGACGAGACTGAATCAAAGCAGAATGAAACCACAGTTTGTCCAGTTTAAAGCTGTGAAAGCCTCGGAATCAGAATCCATCAGCTGTCCAATGATTTGCTTTCAAACAAAACCAGACTGGTACTTGGAGGCATGCAACCACAAGACTGTAATGGCAGTTTTAAATCATTTTTATTGATGGCTATTAGCACCTATTCTTTCACAATCTTGTGTACGTAACAGTCCTGTCTACGTTCCACCTTTATTTGTTTAGCTTTGCTGTCCTTGTCCCTTGCTGTTATGTCTATTTATGTGTAAGTAAATTGAGAGCAATGCAATGTCAAATTCCTTGTATGTGTGCACATACTTGGCCAATAAAAGTGGTTCTGACTCTGAAGCATTGCGACTGACCAATTCCTATTCATTCACCAGCTAAATGTGAAGCCAGTGTGCTCTGTGTGGCCACAAAACCATCAGCGCTCAAGGCATATAATATTTGGCGCTCCTATCAGACTCATCATGGTGAAAAACACAACAACATGCAAGGAGAACTGAGCGTAGAGAAGATAAATGAATTATTGGAAGGTTTGAGGAAACACCCGTCTGTTTTTAGTTGAAGCTGAGAGATCAGGGATGCAGCTGTGGCAGCTAGCCATCTTACTGGTAATGAAATAATATCAGCATCAAAGCCAAACTAAGACGGTGAAGACATGCATGATGACAAACTGAGGCGTAATGATGGAAACACTTTTTTTTCTTTCTTTAGACATTTCATCATCTGGTTTGTGAACATTTTCAGAAAGTAGTTGCACTTCTTTTCTTGCCTCGGTTCAGACCTTAGAGTCCACCCACTCTGCGGAGTTTGAGCTGACTGTAAGAAGCTGACAATTCGGTCTTAAACGAGATAACGACTTTACACTAAAGAAAGGGTAAAAAAATTTCACTTGAGATCAAACTGAGTTGTATGAGGCCCGAATGAGTATGACACCACTGTCCAATAGTAAAAGAAACTGATACACACATTGATATATTTCATAACATCGCTTATCATGAGAGAAAACATGCAGCTATAAAGAGTTACAGACTCTGTCCAAATCCTGGAGCAGCAAGTTAATCAAGTTAATTTGTGACTCAAAGAAAAAGCAACCACAGCTGCTGATAGCACTGAGAATAAGTGTTTTGAATAATTGCAATAGACTTGCAACTTGGCTTTCACTTAGACCCCAATGACTCGTGACCATACTTGGACTTGAGCATATTGACTTGGAGCAACTCCCCATGGCCACAGATGAAAGATTAGGTTGTAAAAAAGAAACAAAGCGTGGCATGATTCACATCTTCTTGGCAAAGTGGCAGCACTTTCCCACAGCAGGCAATTGCATCGCATGAGCAGGAAGGGAAAGTGCAGACCAGTAGGCATACAAAAATTTGACTTATTTAGGGACTTGAAACACAAATATTAGGACTTGAACTTGACTTGGGACTTCATATCAAGACTTGCAGAAACAATGTCACTATCCCAGGTAAGGATCAGCATCAAAAAACATTAATATATCAGATTAGTTGGGAGCGGCGAGTCCTTTTCGCTTTTAATTGTGATGGACTGCCGCAGATTGTGTCTTTAACAGACTGAAATTGTAAACAGACCTGGGCGTGTATTGATACTTAGTGGTGACAGTCTTGGCAATGACCCAGTGGGTCTTGCTGTGAAGCGAATCCCACACAAACTCAGCACCAGACTGTCAGAAGCTCAGTCATCTGCCAGCTGTTCATTACTTATTTGATCACTGAGGGAAAAGCCAATGTCGCAGTGATGGAAAGCAGTTATATGGATTTCCATTTTACATCTCAAACCATTAATCCATTTCCTACAGTTGTCGGTGGAATTAGCGTCTTGGCGTTCTACAGGAAAACAGACACTCTGAGGAGAAGAAATACTGACCATAAATACAAACGATACAAGTGCTTCATCCTCCTTGACGTAAGTTTCAGAATCCTGTAACTCATCAACAGCTGAACATATTGTTCAAATCGTTTTTGACTATTTTGCAGCATTGGCCCACTATCCTGAATAACTTCTCAACATAACAAGACATCAGCAGCGTTGGATGAAGTAGTAGTAGTAGTAGAAAATGACTCAGGTAGAAGTTAAAGTCACCTGTTACAGTAAAAGTCCTAGAGTACCTGATGTTTACTGTATATGAGTATCAAAAATAATTCTATTATTAAATGTGCTTAAGTACTGAGAGTAAAAGTACAAGTTAATGCTGGTAATAAAAAAGCAACAATGAGAATTTTGAGAATCACAGTAGATTAAATTTATTTCCTCTCAACATGGACACCACCTTAAAAGTGGAGCATATATTACACCTGAAGAAAGACACGTTTTTTTTTCACAACTTACTGGATTTAAAGAAAACCTTTGACTATCCGGGGCTGATACACTACAGCAGAGCACAAATCTTTAACTCCTTCAGTCATCACTTGCCCTCTCTGCAGTCTCCAATTTTAAAATGATAGATGAGAATTGGTGCGGGTGGCACAGTGGTGCAGTGGTTAGCATTGTTGCCTCACAGCAGGAGGGTTCCTGGTTCCAATCTGAGGTGGGGGAACTCTTCTGTGTGGAGTTTGCATGTTCTCGATGTGTCAGCGGGAGAACTGTGTCTCCAGGTACTCCGGCTTCCTCCCACAGTCCAAAGACATGCATCCTAGGTTAAGTGGTGACTCTAGATTGGCTGTAAGTGTGAATGTGAGTGTGAATGGTTGTTTGTCTCTATGTGTCAGCCCTGTGATAGTCTGGCAACTTGTCCAGGATGTACCTCGCCAATCCCAATGTCAGCTAGGCTCCAGCCCCCTGCTAACAGGATAAGCGGTTACAGAAAATGAATGAATGAGGCTGAGCAAAACTGTCTTAACAAAACATATTCACATGGATACTGGAGAATACAGTGGCTTCTTCTTTACATTTACACCACCTTAAAATTTGAGCCTACATTATTTTTACAACATAAAGGATGTAAAGAACAAAAACATTTTTTTCCCTCCCTCCCATTCCTTCATTTGTCCGTCCCTTCCTCCCATCCTTCCCTATTTTGTAGTAAGTAACACATGCTTGGGGAGAAGAAGTATATATTTTTCATTTAGGAATTGTGGTGGAGTAAAATTGAAAGTTAACTAAAACTATAATAAAGTATTGTTACTTCATTACATTACAACAAAATGTGTTCAAAACTACAGACTGACTTATTTTTAGCCTAAAAAGTCAGCCAACCTACCACCGCACTGCTCTTATACTTTAATCCAATCATCTTACATTGATTAGGAGGTAGGAGGCCCGGGGTAGACCCAGAACACGCTGGAGGGAGAACATATCTCATCTGGCCTGGCCTTTTGAAATTAGTCTAGTATTGAGTGAGATCACCACAGCCAGCAGCTGCTTAACAGGCTGCAGTACGACTACTTGGGGCGATCCTTTTTGTTTAACAAGAAATTGCTATCGAGTAAAAAGTAGGTTCATTTTAATTTCATCATCAGAAAGCACACCTCATTCAGAAACAAAATAAAACTCACAAAACCGTCTTGGTTCATCTTTCCACTGTTCCAACAATAACCAACTCTTGGTTGAAATAAACCCTTAATTCACCCAGTTCAATATGCTGGCTCTATACATGCTAAATTTATAGTTGATTTAAATGGAGTCTGGTGGGTTTGGTCACAGCATTTTCTGGGCTGTTTCTGTTAAACAGAAAGGACTTTACTCATTAAAAAAAAGTCTTTCCCCGTAGGGATCCTTTTCATAATGTTGTCAGACCCTTATAATACCAATATAAGCTCAACAGCAGCATAAACAAACACTTTCAGTGGTCTTAAATTGATGGTACAAACATGTTTACAGTGGTTATGTTGCTGCAGTGCTCTCTCACTCAATACTGGACCAATTTAAAAAGTTGTTTCTATTTGTCTCTTAAATGGAAAAACATGGGACAGTTAATAACAATCTGAGCCTGTCATCGCCAAGAGCAAGCACTTTTAGTGGACGTAAATTGACGGTGCAAACTTGCCCTGATTGGTTATAATCTAATCTGTTTCGCAGGCTCGTAAAAATGTTGTTTCCATTAGTCATTTAAACACAGAAACATGGGAAAACAGCTGAATAAATTGTTCAGGTAGTTCATGATCAATTCTGCAGCAAATAATATCCTGTATAATTACTTAAACTGACAACACATCAGAGACTTCCTGATATTTTAATATAGACCACTTGTTTTATACATTTTCATGTGCTCAGGAGACTCGGACAATAGGACACGCTGTACTGGAAAGGTTTTCAAAATATATCCTGACCTGTAATTTGTAAAATGAGCTCAGAGGTTGAAATCATATATGCATATTTACGATGGAGTATTCTGGAGCCAGACAGAAAACTTGACTCGGTGGGACGTAAATTGCAATGTGTTTTTTTGCCATGGGAGACACATGCTGCAGTTGTATGGGGATTTTTCTATGCTGAGAATACCTTGTCAAGCCTTGAGTCCAACAACACACAGAATGCAACTTATGGCTTCCCAAAAAGGCACTGATAACGGAGGTGATGCTGTTGATCTCAGTTCGCGTGATGTGATTCACCCAGTGGGAGGCTTTGGGACCCTGCTGACCCCTTTGTTTCTCCCACCTTATTTGCATTATGTGTGTATCCCTTAATGTGCCCATCATGAATCCATGCAGTGCACACAACGTGCTATATATGCCGGACTGATTATATTTTATCTTGAGCTCCAGACACAGACAAGTATTCTACTCTGGAATGCAACCCTACCCTGTGGCTTCTGTTTTTAAATTAGTTTGTGGGGATTTTATTAAAAGTACATTTATTTAGGAATGTGTCTATATAAAGATGATATCACCTGAAATAATAAAGGCAGTGAAATTCAATTTTGACACTAGGCCCCTAAGTGGATAATTTCAGTATATATCCTGCTTTAGTGGATGTTCTCAAATGCATTTGGAATACAGTTACCACAAACTCAAAGCCCCAGAGTTAACCTGGAGGTTTGTGGCCACAGGGCAGTGGAGCCACTTTGACTAGTTCATAACCCAACCCTGCTGGTAAGGATATTGGTCGTTTTTATCTACATGCGTGCAAGATATTTTAGACTGGTTGGTAATATCATGCCAGTCTTAATTTTGCTCTTAGATCAGATGGATGCAAGTTAGACAGCTTCGCAAAAAACAAACAAAAAAAAGAAAGACTTATTTTCAGGCTAAATAAATTAGCCACCCTATGAGGCAGCTAACTCAGAGCTAAAGGGTAATTCAGTCGTGATCAGGACAACTTAAGTCAAAGAAAACTTTATTTCCATTTGCAGTATTACATTTGGTGGTATGGCTCTGTTCTGGGGCCTCTCCACCTTTCCTCGGGATTAGGCACAAAGCCTCTTCTATGCACCTGCTCGGAAAGCCTTAAGATGGAGAGAGCACACCTCTCTGCCCTTCCACACACGTGCTTGGAAAGCCTTAAGGCGGAGAGAGCACACCTCTCTGCCCTTCCACACGCAAACGAAGAAAGCATGAGGCAGAGAGAGCAAACCTCCCTGCCCTTCCATGCGCCTACATGGAAAGCCTAAGGCAGGGCGAGCAGCAGCAATGACCCCCAGGAACAGAACAGAGCAGCATCAGTGACAAACAGAAATGACATTGATAAGTCAGACACATCATGAAAAGGAGGAGCTGGGGTGGAGGCAGGTTGCAAAGCGGTTTGCAGAGGAAGCAGCAACAGTAGGCGGGCCAGAGCAGTTTAAATAGGGCGCCCTGAATGAGATTCGCCAATTGGTGGCAGAGAAGGGAATCATGTGATCTATCAGCTGACTCCCCTCCATCAATCAGCTGCTCCATCAGTTGATTGGGCTGTTTGAGATCAGCTGATGTAGCTGGGATGTGAGCTGATCTTGACATTGTTTCCTGCTTGAACTAATGCTATGCTCAGTGTTTAGTATTTTTCAACCTGGACCCTATTTTCCAATGTTTGGTGCCCATGTGACTAATGAAGCTCTTACTTTTCATGCTCAGGCTTGAAGTTTCTTTCTCACCCTGCATTCACTCCTTGCAAGTATGTTCACTCACTATCTCCAGGTGTCGTTGTCTGGGGTAGGTCATTTGAGTCATCAGCTGATTCACAACCAACCAACACCATCTCTAGGCCCGTTTCCACCGCAGGAACTAAGGGGTAATTTTACGGGGCCGGGGCTGTTGGTGCGTGTCTCCACCGCAGGAACCACCCCCTAAGGACAGAGTTCCGGAACTTTTACAGGGGCTAAACAAGTCCCTGCCTCGGGGTAGGTACTCAGAACGGCCCCGAAAGACTCCTGGCTGGGGCTTGGGGTTTACTTGGTGCTGATTGGATATACTCAAGGAGGGATGTGACGTGAACAGAAAGCTACAAAATAGCCGGCATTTTTAAAACTCAGCAGACGAGGGTTAGCTCGTTCATATAGCTTCCGCCGCCATGTAAAAAAAACTCACTAAATGGCCCGTGAAAAAAATATTCTTTCCAGCGGATATCTTAGTTACAACATGATTGAGCTAGCAAAGCAGTTTTGTGTTGCTATGTGTGGTATTTATTCAGTTATGGGAAATCACGATGTCTGGAAAGCATCAGTAGTGGCTGCAGCTGACAGGGACAGCTCACAACAGCATCTGTTAAAAGCCTCCCGTTGTCGGATACGACATGAAACTACTCCAGTTAGCTCAATCATGTTGTAACTAAGACATCCGCTGGAAAAAATGTTTTTTTCACGGGCCATTTACTGAGTTATTACAGACACCGCTATCGGCTAACAGCTAACAACGTCCCTACGTCGCCCCGGTCAAAATGGTCGCGCAACGATTACGTCACATCCAGAGCCCGTAACTTTACAGGAACCTTCCTCGTACTCCGCTCTCTCAGTGGAGACACGGCGGTTGAGAGAGCCGAGCAAGAGGACGTTCCTGTAGTAGTTCCTGCCCCCCAAATAGTACCGGGAACTTCTTCAGTGGAAACGGGCCTTCTGTCTGTCTATGATCTTACTGCTCCTCATTTCAAATATGGTTCTTTCTCTGCCGTGGCTCCTTCTTGCTGCCATAGCGCGCGCCCTTCACCTCCCCATCACCACCTGGTCTTCACGGATTCATTAGCCTCATACGCCTCAGTAGTCGGCAGCCTCAGAGTCAGCAGCCACCACAACCCCCACCAGTGTCTGGACTCCATGAGGGGATTTATCCTGCTGTCGCTCAGATGTCCCCCGATCACAAAATATCTCTCTCTGGTGTCCAAGCACCAAAGACTTCTGTTAAATCTTAATCAGCATAAACCATCTGTAACAGTACAGTACAGTACAGGATGCAGTATATACCTACCAAGAGCATAAGCACCATCAATTTACGTTCACTGAAAGTGTTTGTTTTTGCCTCTGACAGTCTCAGATTGTTAATGTAGTTGTCTGATAATTTATGGAAAGGTTCCCTACAGAGACAGACATTTTTGTTAAAGTGCAAGATCCATATGTTTTTAACCAGATATAGCCCCAAAATCACTATCACCGAAGCCAACAGACTCCCTTTAAATAGCCTTTGTACCGTCGTAAAACATACTTCATTTAAAGTCTAATGAAACAAAACCCTCAAAAGACACCTTGTTTTGTCTTTTCACTGTTCTAACAATCAGCAACTCTGTTTCGGTTGAAATGCTTTATTCACCCAGATGGGAAAAATGTGTTTGTCTCTATGCATGATTAAATGGAGTCTGGCGGAGTTTGTGATATCCATTTCAGGGCTGTTTCTGGTTAAACAAAAAGGATCTTACTTTTTTACACAGCGCTCTATCTCCGTAGGTGTGCTTTCCATAAATTCTTCTGGCTCTCAGAATAAAAATCAGAGGGTGTCAAAGGGCAAAACAAGCACTTTTAGTGGACATAAATTAACCAACATGCCCAGATTGATTACATTGCGGCCTATTTTGAGGCCGCTGGCTACAGCCCAGTTGTTGTTCCCGCATGGGAATGGGTCCATGGGTCCAGGCTGAAAAATATCAAACTTACCATTTAATAGCCATGTTTCATGTGAACACCTGCTGACCAAAGACAGGGAAACCGTGGCTCATAATTTTGCGGTTTGCCAAAAATGTTGGCTGAATTTTCTTCTTAAAATGCCAGTAACTATTAAAGACAAACTTTTCTGCTGGAGTAAACAGAACTGGACAGTTTATTGACCAGACCTGACTGCTGCCCACTCATGCTTTTAGTTCAGATAAAGTCTTAATTTACCCAGAATTAATTGCAAAGTAGCAACATGAGATTATAAAGAAGTCAGCCTTGAAGAACAGGATTTAGAGGTCTATCTGAATTCTGACTATTAGTTAGACCTAAGCCAACCTAACCTAGACATTGACAGAGTCTTTCTTTGTGAAACCAGACAGGATGCCCCTGATCTGTTTGACATTAACCGGCATATGAGCTTTTTCACGATTATCATCATGAGCACAGATTCCACTGAGAGCCATGCGGACAGGGCACTGTCTATGATGATGAGCCAAAAAGTATAAAGGTTTTGCGTATTCCAGAAGCTCACATCCACCCAGAAACTTTGTTGGTGCCACATTTCCCCCCCCCCCCCCCCCCCCCCC
>NC_065526.1:16314106-16330060 GCF_006386435.1 Epinephelus moara | reverse complement strand
CCCCCATGCTTAAAGGGCACTGAGTCCACTGTTTGATGAAGGGCTGTAAATTGGGGGCTGGCTCTATGGAGATTTGGGCATTGTCAAAGAGAGAGGCCTTTATTGGATAATGGCCAGAAGCAGCACACCAGGCAGCCTGACAGGAGAGATGGAGGATTTATAGTGATTCTACATTAGTGACCTTCTGCTGCTTGTGTTTCCAGTATTGTACCATTAATCTGATTCTCCCATCACTGCTCCATCCACATGACTTGCAATTACACAGATTTTATTAGCGCTTGTCTTTGCAGTGAAACATTGATCCTAAGTGTCTTTTGACAAGATCAAACAGACATTTTATGGGTGTATTTGTACAAATAACCTTAACTAATCAGAAACATTTGCATGAAATTGACTTATTTTGGGAACAAATGTCAAATTCTCCATTAGCATAGAAGAAGCCATCTCTCCGAGCAAAGCCTGTCTTGACAGGTGATTTAAAGGTCCAGTGTGTAGGATTTCGGGGGATTTAATGACATTTAGTTGTGATGATTGCAGATTGCAACCAGCTAAAACTTCTGGTTAGAATCCCTTCAGTGTTCATTGTTCAGGAGGGTTTTACTGGGAGTCTCTCCAAAAAAACAGACCTGGGGTCTCTTTGAAAATTAGGGTGTAGCATCCATACTAAAAATGTACTGTACAAACAAAAGCCAAAAATGCATGGGTCAACGTTTTTCCCATCAAGTCTGTTTTTATAGATCTTTCAGGCCTGATTTTGTGCGTACGCAATGTTTACACATGAGACCCCAGGTGATTTAAAGAAAGATGAAAGCATTCCTTTTATTACTTCCTTTAAGGTTAAATTAGATTTTTTTAACAGGACCTATACACATGCATTAATGGAGCAAACCGGTGAACACTGAATAAAGCAGTTTCGCATTACAAATCAGTCTTTCTCCTGCGCCGTTTGGCCGTTCAATATTAAACTATTCACTTTTTTTCCATATAGAGTTTAAGAGTTTGAACAGGGTTCAGCAGAATGTTCAGATTAACAGCGACATTCATGTAGTATTCGTATTATCACATAATATTTTTTGCCAACAATAGATATCAAACAAAACCCAGAGACTGCATCATATTAAGTCGCTGTGAGCTGTAAATTCATTACTTCGGAGCAGAAGGCAGAGCCTTTCAGTGCAAAGCCTCTGTGTCTGCAGCAGCCTGTACCCAAGAGTGTGACAGTGAAGAGCGCTCACTCTGCAGCAAAGTCTGGGGACCGAAACATCCCCAGAAGGACACAGCAAACTGACTGGCAAAAAAACAAAAGACTTCAGTTGCTCGAGTTCAAGCAATCTCAACTGTGCAGTCTCTGACTGATGATTTAAATCTTCAACTTTCAGGGGGCAGCCCTACTTAAGCTCCAGATATTCAGGACATTACCTGGAGTCAAATTATCTGCAGAGGTCTCTCCCTCTTCAAAACAAACAGACCTGAGGGTTTTAACAGGTAGAAACACTGAATAATGTAGTTTCACATTTAAAAATAAATCTCTTTTTCCAACACTGCTCATCATAGAGGGGCCGCTCACTGGTTTGTCTGACTTGGGCTACTGCAGAAACAACATGATGATCGTGGCAATCTCCATAGACAAGGAGATATAGATAGATGTAGATATAAATGGCTCATTCTAAAGTAATGAAAACACATGATTCTTTTTTTTTTTTTTCAGGTGATTATACACTAAAGAAAATATACATATTATATAATATTCTATTTCTGCCAATATAACCTCTGAAATCCTACACACTGGATCTTTAAGTAGACTCATGAGGATTTTTGAATTCCTAGATATGGGAGGGAACACAGGCAACATGTCCCCAAACAAAATCTAAACTCTTGTGTGTGCACCGTACCATAAATCCAATATATTGCAGAATGACATTATATAACTGTACTGGAGCATTTTTCTATTCTAAAAAGTAAATCACGTCAATACAGTAATATTATGCCTTTAATGTCACAGCTGGTTAGTTATGTCTCCAAATATCTCCTGAGAAGATTTGCACTGAAGTGAGTTATTTTATCTACATCTTTCAAAGGAGGGCGTAAAATCACCAGCTGTGATGGACTCACTCGGGAGATCAGGAGAAGGTAAATCAAATATGGGATCATCATTGTCCAGACTGTAAACATAAATCACACATTTTTTTTCAGACAAAGGGAAGATTCGGCCATTACAGTCCTTTCATTTAGGCCTTCAAACACACACAAAAACATCTGACGAAGGTTGGATTATTTCAGAAGTGGATAAAACCTAAACCTGGTATTTATGCTTAAATTTTCAGCGACATCTCCTGTCAGATGGTAAGCACCCACTAAAAATACCAAATATTTCACCCTGCACATCACCTGATTCACATTGTGAGGTTTACTTCAAACACAACCCTCAAGCTGACCTCCCTTTTCATCAACATTGGAGAAATTCAATAAAGAAAGAAAACAAATCGGACAAAAACTACGCAGGAGTCCATGTCCGTTGGGTCGTCCTGGCCTGCTGCGGCTGTTATTTGTCCTATATGAGGAGCTGTCACGAGCGTTTGAACTGCACCTTAAAAGCTACAAAATGAACCATATACCTACAGCACTATGGCGTATTGCACTTGGTTGCGTTCCAGAGCTGCACCCAGGGGCCCTGGTTATGATACTTTAGAGCTGAACATTGTCAAATGTACAGGCTTACAAAAACAACAACACTTACATTAGATTTTTACATTATTCAGTCTATGTGAATGAACTTTTCCCAGCATTCCCATCCACCGGGTCTCAAGGGTTACGCTGTGCTTGAGTATGATTGACCCCACCTTTCCATTCTCCTGCTGCTCAGCTTTCACATTATGCTTACTGTGGTTCATATTTTGGAGACAATGTCAGACAAAGGATGACTCTCACCTGCCTTACCTCTTTATCACCCATGGCTGCACAGTTCAGAGGACGACGTCGCAGAGGATTTCCGAGGCAGCGTTGAGAATTTGTCTGTGCACTGTTCTTTTGTGTGAATATAGTGATGGTTTCAGCAAATAGTTATTTTTTATAAAAGTTACAAACTGTATCGTTAAAGCTAAGATAATCAATAAAATGTCCATGTGGGATGTGAAAGGGGTTGCTTGTAGTGAAGAAGACATAGAGATAATCATCCACTTACTTCTACGTTGTTGTTTTAGTTCTTACATCCAACAGATTTGTACTGGTGGCCAGAGGCTTAGCACCAGATTCTGGGCTCTATGACAGTGTATGTTGGTGCTCCAGCAGCGTCAGCAGTCACTTACTCAGCTCTAACTGTGTTTAGAGTCGAATCAAGTAGTGCAGCGGTCAGTTTTGTGCCTTTAAGGGCTTTGGAGAGCTTCCACATTTTGTAATACAATGTTCCGTCTTTCAACCGATTTATTAGGCCAGTTTTATTTCAGTTCTGGCAGTAAATACTTAGACATAAAAACAAAATGGCAAACAAAAAGAAGCTTTCATTCCAGGCCTTTCCAGAGCCCCCCTCCCGTTGGTGCCGCAGGTAATCTTTTCCCCCATTACGATGCCTCTGCTGGTAAAACGTGGATCAGTTTGTGAGAATATTTTAATAAACCGTGCATCCATCCATTTTCAACCACTTATCCAAAGCGAGCAGGCTGAGCAAAATATTCCAGATGCCCTTCCTCCAGCTCCTCCTGGGGGACCATGAGATGTTCCCAGGCCAGATGTGATATGCACTCCCTCCACCGTGTTCTGGGTTTGCTCCGAGGCCTCCTACCAGTTGGACATGCCTGCCCAAAAGATGGAGTTCAAGTATTTTGGGGTCTTGCTCACGAGTGAGGGTAGAATGAGAAAGAGTGTGAGATGGATCAGTGGTTTGGTGCGGCGTTTGCAGTGATGTGGGCGCTGTGCCAGACCGTCGTGGTGAAGAGAGAGCTGAGCCAGAAGGCAAAGTTTTCAATTTACTCGTCCATCTGTGTCCCAGCCCTCACCTGTGGTCGTGTTAAGTTGTGCTGACAGCAATATCTTCAGCTGTACTGACACAACTGCTATTGCGACTAGTGAAGCGTTGGCAAGCAGCTAGCGAGAGTGTGCCCATATGTCTCGACTGTTTGTTCATGTTTAACCATGAGTTTTATCTAAGTTTTACTAGGCTGACAACAGGCCTTTTTCATAAGGTGACCATGTTTTGATTTCCAAAAAAGAGGACACTCGGCCGGCCACGAGATAGCCTACTTAAATGATACTTGCCGTTTACTCAAAGATGCCTTATAATTTTAATATATTTAAAG
Source organism: Epinephelus moara (assembly GCF_006386435.1). NCBI lineage: Eukaryota > Metazoa > Chordata > Actinopteri > Perciformes > Serranidae > Epinephelus > Epinephelus moara. The sequence goes on along the minus strand of NC_065526.1, from coordinate 16,325,768 downwards.
TTTACATATATGGATAGAAAATTCAGTTATATTACAAAATAATATCTCTCAAAGACAGAAATTCAGATAGGCCCCTATAGGGGACACATACACACACTAGAGTGTAGCGATCCGAGCCCGACGGTACCCGACGGGTCGGGCCGGGTTTGGTCAAAAATGTAGCTATAAATTGTATTCGGGCTCGGGTCGGATTCGGTCAGCTTTCAGTGAAAATGTAGTGTAAAAATAAATAAAATCCTATTGTCTGTCCTGTTTATTGCTTGGGCACTGTTATTTACGTGACAACACCTGAACAACACACACACACACACACACACATTGGCTGTTTGTTTCTACCTCTCTCCTCGCTGGAAGTCTCGGACCTCCAGCCGCCCGCCTCCGCCTTGATTAAACGCTGAAAATAAAATAAAAGAGGGAGACAGGTTTTTCCTGTTTTATCTTATTTTGTTATATTTCTCCCTCTCCTCTCGCTGGAAGCGTCGGACCTCGCGCCTCCCGCTCCCGTCTCAAACACGGAGGTCTCTCTCTCCGCGGAGCACCCACAGCACACGCCCGGCCTTAGTAATTAAATAATGTCGGGCTCGGTCGGGTTCGGACAGAGATATGCGGCCAGTGTCGCACTCTAACACACACACGCACACACACACACACGGAAAACCGGACATTATCATCAATTTATAAAAAAACCCGGACGCCCCGGACAGGACGTGAAAAGTGGACATGTCCGGGCAAAAGAGGACGTTTGGTCAGCCTACTTTCACCGCAGTGGAAAACAAAGCACAGGTGTTACTGATAACATTGAAAATGTCTTGGTTTTATTTGAATGTCCTTGCAAACCATGACAGTGTGACAGTGAGCCAGCACACACAATACCAGGACCCTGGAACCAAAGCAGCTAAGTGGATCATAGTCATCATTCAGTTTTTGCTTTTCATCTAGCAACTTGTCAGAATGTCCAACATGACCGGCCACTTTGTACTTCTGCAGAAAATGGGAGATGGGCAGCAATTCAACGGTCTGGAGCCAGGCAGTATGAATCTGTTTTAAGACCCTAACACACGATGGTCCTGCCAAACAGGTGCCTGATTAGATCTGATTTGAGGACTGTGGGGGTGGAGGCTACAGATGTAAGTTCAAGCTAAGCAGCCTCACGTGGGCCTTATCCTGCCATCATGGCATTTACATCTGAATTGACTACTTTTCTTTAGAGCTTTTTGTACAGTAGCTCTACAGGGCCCTAAACAAGGCCAGCCATGGAAACTGCAGGTAACCATGGCAACAGTAGGGATGCTTCGAGCCACAGTGATGCAGTGTTTAAGCCTTATCTTATTCAGTTAGATTTTATTTTAATCGTACACAGTTTTGTTTGTACGTATATTTCTACTTTAATCAGATGTTAGCTGAAGGGCAACTCCTGAGCTTACCAAACCTCTGCTGTCTGCTCCTCATCTCTGTTTGAGGCTTGTGGCTTGAGGCTACTCCTGCTGCTACTCTTGGCAGTCGGGTCGCACTGTGGGTAATGTAGGCGTAAAGTTTTGACAAGGAAGGACGTTTATCAAGTCAGTTCATTAGCTCACTCTTTTGATTCTGCAAAAACGTAGCCTAACCTTTACAAATGTATATTTTTTAACAAGCAAAAATACTTTTAACACTTTACTGTTGATATAGGCAGTGATGAAATTAAATTAGTGAAATTTCAGACTACAACAGGAAGTCAGGACTGCAGAAAAGTAATTGGTGCCAGCAGCCAGACCTCAAACCAGGACTTGTGCACCTCCAGAGTCAGGAAACGGGCAGGAAACAACGATGGAGATCCCTCAAACCCTGAACACAACCTGTTCACACTCCCCCCTCTGGCAGGTGCTACAGAGCACCAAAATAATCAGACACAAGAACAGTTTCTCTCCAAAGGCTATCACTGTGATGAACACGTAACACCTGCCACAGTGTCAGGAGGAGCAAACCCTGTGCAATAACCCTGTAACACCGAGCATCCACCTTAATGATCCTTCACGAAAAAAGTGAATTGCAGTCTTGTGTCATGTGAACTTAAACATTTCACATTTCGCCTGATTTCATGTTCAGAAAAAGCATGTAACTTAAATTCATATGTCATATGAGAAAACGTGTTTTTAGTTTAGTTTTACGTGCAAACCTCAACATGTGAAAAGTTAATTTCACTGGTAGTGACACATCTCTCACGTGATAAAAGACAAATTTCCTTTGTGAGCAGACACATCTCTCAGGCCATTTTGTTCCCACAAATAAAAAGCACATGTAATTTACAGTTTTGTGGTAAGCGCTTTAATCTGGTTTAAACTAGGTCATTTCACAGTTGTCATGATTTTGCATGTGATGAAAAACAGTTTGAACTTTTACACGCTAATGCAATCTTGAATGTGAAAATGACAATTTGACATATATGACATTTTTACTTTTAATTAATATGAAAGCCTAAATTCAAGTTTTAGGAAATGACATGGCCAAAACGCACTATTGTGTATATACGGTACATTAAGAGCAACAAAAAAATGGAGTCAGACTTCTTCTATGTGCACACATACCTGGCCAATAAAGGTGAATTGAATTAAATGGCTTTCAATACATTTTAACCTGGTTATCTGATGTCCTCCAGCTAAGAGGACCCGAATGACTGTGGTGTGAGATATGATGTTAGAAAATTGTATTCCAATTGTAACCTATGAATTACAGTGCTGATACAGCCTGAATAGTGCAATAGCTTACAAAAGCTGCACCCCCCCACCTAAAACAATAAAAATATTAGAGTAAAATACAATGAGTCTTTCTGAAACATTCGTAAAAGTAGCCTACTTGTGTGTATTTGGTACTTACGTGAATGTTTATGTCGAAGAAGAGGACGAAGAGCCAAGCTACAAAACAGTAATAATGAAATCTGTAACCTCCTTAATGTTCTCTACCAGTGAAAAGATGAGAACATTAAGGAGGTTACACGCTGTTACAGTTTCTGTTCCCACAGCACTGAAACTTCCTTCCTCAAACTCACAAACAACCTTCTCTTCTCTGATGCCTGCAACCTCAACATCCTCATCCTACTTGACCTGAGTGCAATATCTGACACCATCATCCATTCAATCCTTCTCTCCCACCTTGAAACCGCTTTCAACATCACCACTCTCCTGGCTCAAGTCCGATCTCTTTGACAGATAGCAGATCATCAGCATAAACTCTGCTCCCTTCTCCCAAATGTCCCTAAAGGTTCAGTTCTTGGCCCCCTTCTCTTCATTCTGTACATTTTCCCTCATGGTCGTCGTGGACTTCAGTTTCACCCATAACTTCTCCCTCTCTATCGAAGGCTCCACATGTCCATAACCTTGGTGTCATCTTCCAACACATCACCAAATCAGCGTTCATCCATCTCCGAAACATCGCCCTCCTCCGTCCATCCTTCTCCTTTTCAGCTGCAGACTCTCATCCAGGCAATAATCTCTTCCAGACTAGTGCAACATTCTCCTCTACGGTCCGTCATCCAAACTGCTCGTCCTCTCACACACTCCCACACCGTGACCACATCACCCCCGTCCTTCATAACCTCCACTGGCTCCCTATCCCTCAGTGCATTCACTTCAAACTCCTCATCATCACTTCTGCCCCCACCAACCAATGCAAATTTGTACAGCACATTTCATACACAAGGGCAACTCAAAGTGCTTTACAGAGCAATAAAATATAAAAATTGAGTTTAAAAATAAGGTTGCAGTCATTACAAGGTGGAGTAGGCAGTGTAAAAAAGGAATGTTTTAAGCTTTGACTTAAAAGTGGTCAGAGTCAGGGCTCATCTAACATCATCTGGAAAGTTATTCCAGGTCTGTGCTGCATGATAACAAAACACTGCTCAATCATGTTTAGTTCTGACTCTTGGGACGGTCAGAGGGCCGGCCCCAGATTATCTCAACATCCTAGATTTGTATACTCCCCCTCAAAACACACCTCTCCAAAACTGCCTGCATTCTTCTCCTCCCTCTCTGCATTGTTTCCCTACTTATGAATTATTTGAATTTTTGTCTGTTCTTTGTTAAGCGTCTTTGAGTATTCAGAAAAGTGCTGTATAGATCCAATATATTATTATAAGAATGAGGCAGGATGGTGGGGGTGGGTGGGGTTGCCTCGGGCCCCCTAATCACTAAATCCACCATCTTCCTCTGGCACAAAGTGATCTCCAACCTCTAGGACTGATCTGTTGTCTGTTGCCAGGGCAACAATCATCTCCTGCCGTGCGTAGAGCCCGTCACGTGGGGGCGCCGCGTCTCGGTCTTCGTCACTCACGGTGCGGTGGAGGCAGATAAACCTCCTCACAGCCAGAGAGGAACCTGGGGGAGCTCAAGTGAGGATTTACAGGAGGAGAAGTGCGTGAGTCATAGATTGTATTCCTCCCCGTTGCATCCGACAGTTTGGGATTTATTTTTTTATGTGAGACTTTTTTATTTTTTTTAAACAGATCGCATCATCATCATCGTCATTATTATGAAGATCACCGGCAGACACTTGTTGTGCCTCTTCCTGCTCGTGCTCCCGCTGTCCTGGGCAGAGAACATGAAGAAAGATGTGAGGAAGAGTGACAATGACACAGGTGAGGATTCAATTTTTTTCAATAATGTGTTTAATCAGTGAAGATGATTTGATTTATTTTACTGTGAGCCTCTAAAAATGCGTTTAAATTCTGCACTGTGAACGAAAATGATGCAGCTCATGATATAAAGACACATAATGACCGGATTAAAAATATGTAGGTCTCATAGTTGATTTTTTTATTTCTATATTCTATCATGCCAATACAAAAGTATCCATGGGCATGTTCTGCAAGTAATCAGTAAAATTATTAAATAAATATATATACAGGGCGGAGAAACAGAGGTTACTCATTGCTCATGGTTTAATTTGTATATATATATTTTTTTATTTTAAAAAAAAAGTACAAAAAACAGTCATAATTATTAATCTGTACACAGGTATTGTTTTTTTTATAATTTCCCACTAATGCAAATATTTCTAAGTCCGATTGTCAAACTCACACTTATCAACACCCAGTCTCTTTAAGGTCATTTATATGTTGAAATCTATTAGTTTTCAGCCTTTATTGCAGGTTCTAGTAGGAGTTAAAACCTTACTATAATAATGATCATATAATTCATAAAAAAAAAATTGGAAAATGGCTTCGATTTAAAGGAACATTTCACCCACAAAATGACCATTTGTAAATCAATCAATTAAACTTTACATAGCACTTTACATACAAACAGAATGCAGCACAATGTGGGGAAACACCAGAGGCAGGGTAAAGACTTAAAATAGAAAACTATTTCGAATCAGCTAGTAAATAAATAAATTAATAACAAAAATGAAGAATATTTCAGCTAGAAAAACGGATTATTAAAAATAAATACATTGAAAAATACACAATAGTAATAGGCCTAAATACAAAATAAAAAAGACGTAAAGTTCAATAAAAAGCCAGACTAAAAAGGTAGGTCTTGAGTTTGCTCTCAGGCAGGCTGTTCCACAGATGTGGACCATTGTTTTGAAATGATGGCCCACCGTTGGTTTTTGCTCTAACTTTTGGGATGATTAAAAGGCCACTCCCAGAAGACCTGAGGGCCAGGGGTCATACAGTAACAGAAAATCTGATAAATAGGCAGGACTAAGTCCATTAAGAACTTTATAAACCAACCAGTCATGCAGTGTTACCTTAAATTCATAAAGAAAAAATATTTTTAAACTGAAAATGAAACTTTTTTTGTTTTGTCTTTGTTTAGCATGCATGTGTTTGTGGAGCACCAAGCGTACAGTACAACTGGATAAGTGAGATCTGAATTATGCTGCACGAGTTGTGTGAGAGTTTGTTAACAGATGTTTTGATATTGTTTTGCTGTCCATAAGCGCAGTCGCCAATAAAATCAATAAATCAATGTGTTTACTGTTTTCCATGTGGACGATGCGTGAAGAACAAAGTTTCTACATATTTGAGTGAAAACACCATGACTGATTGCTTTTGAAATGATAATTTTGTGGGTGTCGTGATCCTTTAAAGTATTATCTTTGTTATTTAACCAACCGTGCATATTGTATTAAACCATGACGGCTGCATCTGGTATGATTTTATCATTTCTGAGGCAAAACAGTTTTAAAGCACAGATTCTGATCCTGAGGTTTCCACAGCTTTGATCTGGGCAGATTATGGTTTCATATTGGTTTGGTTCAGTCTCTATTCTTTGATGGTTTGAGTTGCAGAAAGTCTTGAAGCTGACATAACAAATGTGTTAGCAAGTGGCTGACACACATCCAGTGGACACAAAACAACATCTGCATTCATTTGGAGTCGTGTTTCTGGCCACCTGGTGATTGCCAGCTCAGTACTCACTCTTTTTTCAAGCTCTGTGTCCGATCTCCTCCTCCTCCTCCTCCTCCTCCTCAGGGAGATATCTAACTCTTTTTAGCTGCTCAATGCTTCACTGGGTTCACCCGCCAGTCACTACTGCCTCACGTCTGTATGCCTTCACGCACCAGACAAGTTGCACTCATAGTTTAGTCTGTGACAACATGGACTCTTCAAACACATCTTCAACCCGGCAGCACAGAAGATCTATACAATCAGCAAAGTGTCACCAATTCAGTGTCTGACCAAATGTCTCCCCTTCTGTTCCTGATATGACACTAATCATGGCCAGAAAAGTGTTTTTGCAGAACATTATGGTGTCATCTTTGTAATGGTGTGACCTTTTGTGTATAAAATGTCACACTTTATCATTATATCCTATTAGACATTTCTGTGAAATCTTGTCATAGTTAGTGTATGAATTCACGAGTTTGATCAAAAACATATTTTGTGAGGCCAAAGTGACCTTGACCTTTGACCCATGACCATCAAATTCAAATCAGTTTATCACTGAATCTAAGTGGACATTTGTGCCAGATTTGAGGAAATTCCCTTAAGCTGTTCTTGAGATATCACATTTTTTAAAAAACATGTTTTGTGAGGCCAAGGTGACCTTGACCTTTGACTTTTGACCACCCAAAACTTATCAGTACATCCTTGAGTCCAAGTGGACAGTTGTGCTAAATTTGAAATTATTTCCTGAGATGTCGTGTTCACAAGAATGTGATGTCCGTCCAACCCAAAAACATAATGCCTCCAGCCATCGCTGGTGTGGAGACATAAAGTAGCGACAGCGAATCACACAGTGACGTCATTGTGGCCATAAAACTACCACAAACATTATCTTTCCGATCGTTACAATGAAAATATTAATTGATGCAGCTTTAATACAGCTTTAGTTCTTGCCGCAGGGAATTGCACTGAGGGTGTGGTCAGTACACTGTGACATCACTGCTGGGTGTGGCTGACAACACCCAATACCTTTGCCTTGTCACAGGTACTGTAGACTTGAATAAAGCTTAAAATGCTTTTTCTGTGTGCACTGGTGTGTATAACTTTTAAAACTGCATGCACCATTTTTTACTTGCAACAAATTTTGTTTTACTTCATCATTTGGGGTATTTTTTTTTTCTCAAAAGAAATCCAACACTGACATTTTCTTTTTATGGCAGTTCAAATATGAAGAAATCGTTAGTTCATAACTTCAAATTTCACATGGCCATAATCAGAGCCAACCTCAACAGGATTAAGTTGAACATTGCAGCAATCTCTGAAGGGAATGATTTATTCATTTAATTTATGAGTTTAAAACTGACATTTTCATTGTGTTACAATGTCGGTTGACCTGATTTTCCCTGAACAATAATGTGCAACCACTTCAAATATGTTCATGGGAACATTTTGAGCAGAAATTAATTGTGCTTCTCAGCAAACCTATTATGAAATAGTTTTTTTAAATGATATTAGGACCTCTTTGGTGAGGTCACATATTCAACAAGACTTGTTTGATGTGTAATAAAGTGTTGCTGTAATGCCTCTTTTGGCCGCTCCAAGAATCGGTACTGTAATAGAGACGCTGATCGAAATCCAAACGGCAGCTGGCTTGATGGGGTCGTACACTGTGCTGCTGCTGCTGCTGCTCTGTGCTGCCCGGTCTTGTCTTTTTGTGCGTTTCCTTTTTTTGTGCCACGACGTCATAAATGTGTTTTTCATTGTGTGAGAAAATGGATGTTTGTCGTTAGAGCACTTGTCAGTCCTGCACAACACATTTTCTGTATCAGCTCAACAGCTCAAATTTTAAGTGCATCCGGTATTTTGAACTGTGCTTGAATATTTCATCTAGAAGAGATCAGGTAAACAATGCTGTGAGGTTGTCATTAAGTAGAGAGGAGCTGCCATAATATTATATAATATATAAAAATATTTCACTCTTTTACTCTTTTTATGATATTTTTACCCACATGTAATATTTTCAGGTATAGGACCTACATATCTCTACTGTCATAAACCACTTACAGTTTTTTTAGCTCACAAGTCATGAGGAATTAATCCAAAAGTGGACGTTGTCCCATGTTGCAAATTAAGTGCATGTTTGTCTTGATTTTAACAATTCAATCTAATACAATTCGATTTTATTTATAAAGTCCAATATCACAAATCCCCTTTAACAAGGAAAAAAACGGTCGAAACCTCAGGAAGAGCAACTGAGGAGGGATCCCTCTTCCAGGACGGACAGACGTGCAATAGATGACGTACAGAACAGATCAACATAATACATTAACAGTAATCCATATGACACAATGAGACAGAAAGAGAGAGGGACAGAGACAGAGAGAGATGCAGGGCAGACAGTAATGATGATAACAATTTTAATTTTAGTAATAATGTTATAATAACGGTAATTGTGATAAAATATGTTGTAAGTACATATTATGTGACAATAATCACATGTATATAATAACAGTAGAAGCATGACGAATAATACTAGTTAACCTGCGAGACAGTGGGAGCACAAAGGCTCCAGAGAAGAAGCCGAGTTAGTGACATGCAGTAGAGCCGAGTTAGCGAGATGCAGTAACAGGACATGAGTGTTAACAAGTGAAGAAGAACCAACTTTTCAGTCACTGAGGAGAGAGAGAAGAGACTCGATGTATTATAGGAGGTCCCCCGGCAGATTAGGCCTATGTCAGCCTAACTAGGGGCTGGTACAGGGCAAGCCTGAGCCAGCCCTAACTATAAGCTTTATCAAAGAGGAAAGTCTTAAGTCTAGTCTTAAATGTGGAGACGGTGTCTGCCTCCTGGACCGCAACAGGAAGATGATTCCACAGGAGAGGAGCCTGATAGCTGAAGGCTCTGGCTCCTGATCTACTTTTGGAGATTTTACGTGAGCTACAGTTGTAACCAGGCTGCAAAAACAGCATTGAGCAAATTGGTAAATTAGCAATATTTCAGGCAACTATTTTTACGTTAATTTCATACTAAGGATGTGATAGATAATACAGTGCTGCATCATAGGCAACTGGATTTGCTTTAGTTTCTTGAAGATGTTTTACCTCTCATCAAAGAGAGGTATGTGTTTTCAGGGTTAGATGGGTCCAGGTGATCCAAACCTAACGACCTGGGTGGGTCAGCAACTCATATGTGAAACTCCCGCACAAGGTTTGAAATCCTGCAACTCCATACCAGTCAGTCAGAACTGAAGAAGCCTCTTGGATGAGATGTGAAATGTCTTTAAGAAATTCAAGCAAGTGCAGCTGCCAACGATATGGAACTGAGTGTGTTACATTATCTGATTATAGCCTTGGTATGAAATTAAGATAGAAACAGATGCTTGCCTGAAATATTGTTGATTTGCCATGAAAACTAGTCCAGCTGGCTTCAATATAGCACTTAGAAATACCATAACCTGGATGACTGAGAATTTTCCCCAATATGAATTATTAAAACTTAATGGATGTAGCAGCTGGTGCATTTGTGCCCTTCCTTGTTGGCAAATATATTGATTACACCGACATAATTAGCGAATTTGACTGATGGAAGTTGCTCAAACACTATACAGTCTCTATCTGATTTAGAATATAATAAACTAATTGTGCACTGACTCCTTGACGACCAAAACTAAGCTTTACAGTCTATGTTATAGCCACACAGTCCAAATATATTTGCAAGTTTTACTGACAAAAACAGACATTTAATTTATGTATATATAACATTATGCATATACAATTTAAGTAATAAAGCTGTAGAGCTGACGGATCCTGTTGATATTTCTCAGGGATGTTTAGCACTGCTCTGACCACATGACAACCTGATGATGTTATGATGACATTTACGTAGCAAGAGAAAGACATTTTAGGCTCTCCCCTACTATTAAGCATTTGAGCATTGTGATTTAGCTTGTGCTTTCCTGGTAGGAGCTAAAAATAAGGGGAATGAACGGGTACACACAGACAAACTGAATTAGGCCAATCACACCATGAACATTAATACCAAAGAGAAGCCGTCAGGATGAAAACATGGACAGGATTGGAAAACATGAGGGGAAAAATGGATGTATCACAATTTGTTGTGCAGACAGATGTTGGCTCCTCAGAAGATGTGATATTTCAAGTGGTCAAGTCAAGATATAAGCGTGATTTGGCATCGGCAGGATGAGAGGCATGAAACAGCACTGAGCTGAAGATATTTTCTGCAAAACAACAAATAAGTTTTAACATCTGGCCAAAGACTAGCCAGAGGTTTTGGATCGGACACAGAAGGGCAGCAGCGTTCAGTCACAGGGCAGAAGGACAGAGGTTGGAGCCAAGAAGGAGGGTCTTTTTTGATTTGCTGACTTTGTAACCTCCCGTTGTGTCTATGTTCTAAATCATATATTTTGATACAATGAATAAAAAATGCCAGTTGCTGACATGAGTGGTTCTGACTTTGATGTAGGTTGTTTTCGTGATGATCAAAAGAATGGGAGAGAGGAGAGAGGAGGTGTTGAGCTAAATCAAGTTGATTTCCATTGGAACACTGACAATCTATTTCTTTTAACTGCTTCATATGAAATAAATTATTGCCATCTGTGCAGATGATCTGAATTAATTTACTTGAAACGAAAAAAAACTAAACATTTATGGTATTCTGCGTATTGTTTTCAGTGCTGTTTGGCATTATTAGGTGTACAAATCACCGATAGTCACGATCCATTTTCAGTGCTTAGCTGCCTTCAGCCGTCTTCAGTTCGAGCTTCGGTGCAGTGAAGAAGAAAAAATCAGCAGATAATCATCAGTGACTCAACTGTCTGTCAGTAAAAATCATTTCAATAGACAATTATCATGGCAATTTGATTTGATTTGTTTCACTTCACTCAGCTGACAGCACATGACCTAAAAAGGGAACTTTGATGATCACCTGATGACGCCTGAGCAAACTATCCTTTGAGGAGGAACATGACATGTGAATGAAAGCTGCAGGAAAAGGTAGTAAATAGGGCCTTAAGTTAAGTCTTTTTCTCCCATCAAACTACTGTTTACAGGATCAAGAATTACTTTTCAATTACCATGTTATTTACAGTTAGGTATTATTAAAGTCAAACCTCTTTGAGACATGTATTTCCTCACCTTTTTATTTTGTTATATAGCAACAGTGTTGGGTAAGGGTTACTTTAAAAGTAATCAAAGTACGTTACTGTGTTACTTTTTTAAAAAGTAACCAGTTACTTTACTGCGTTACTCCCTGAGTAAAGTAACTCAATTACTTTAAAAG